>NC_089272.1:62495023-62795273 GCF_963678975.1 Dysidea avara
CTGTGAAAAGGGGTCCTATAGCCTTTCCAAATTTCCAAATTTGATGAGTCACAATTCATCATGTGTTTAAACTATTGTTTTAAACTTTCATCCAGGAATGGTGCTATGTTAGGAGTGTAAGGTGACCAAATTTCAGGCTGGTACCACACACACAAGTCAACCTATGGCCATGGATTTCCAAGTACATGCAATCGTATCAGAAAGGCTATAGGACCCTCTTTTATAGACCCGGTCGCATTTAATAATGAGGTGTGGTCATTTTAGATTGCGATTGTATATCTGCACAGTGCACAATAAAGTTAATTTGTGTGCATTTTTTTTTGGAAATTAGTAAAAATTTAGTGTCATACATGCATGGATATACTATTGCAGACTTTTGTATGTAATGGCTTCTGTTTGTTTGCAATCAACTTCAACCAGTAAAATATATTATAGCAGTAATGTTTCTTTAATGTTTTTCATGACTGTTGTCATAGACACAGAACGTTTGGTAGAGAATCAAAAGGCTGAAGTATGCTTTGATTTCCATAGAGCACAGTAACATGTGCCAGTGCTGTACATATAATGAACATGCAGTGTATTACTGTCAAATTTCAGAAAACTTGCAAAATCTGTTTATTAGGTGAACAGTTATGTGCAATATCTCCTTAATACACAATAATGTATTATATAGTCTACACTGTAAATTATGGTGTCATGTAAATCAATCTGGTAATGAATAAAATGTGCTGTTCAAGAGTTAGTTTATACCACATTTAATAACCATGCAGTACATTATATGACCACCCGAAAATAATTATCATGGATAATTCAATTGCACAAATTCATATTATCGTTCATTCATATACGTACATGTGTAAAGCACTACAAAATAAGGGGATGAAATCTACAGTTTATATATACAGTGCCATGTATATGGTGTTTGTTCTTTAATGCCTGTGTATATGATTATGCAGCTACAGTACATCATGCATGTGTAGTCATGTATAAAACTACTGAGAGTCATTTGATAATTTTTTGATAAGATTATTAGCTACGGAACTTTGTCCCACAGAGTGACTGTGTAATGATTTCAGAAGTGTATCCCAAGACTTCTCTGCCTGTGTGTCGTTTAACCACTCTGTAAACATCTTCAAACAAGCTTTTTTGCTATCTTGATAATCATGCTTTATGATATCCAGCTCATTCTGGTTGACACCAAGTTGGATACCCATTTCATACCAAGTAAAGGCCATATTGGGTATCACCAGTTCTGCAATGTTCTTAATGTCAAGTGGTTGAGAAGTATCTGTAATGATGCATATAAGGGTCATAATGAGATGCATCATACATGGAACATAGGCTCTTAGATTATGTGTTATAAATTTAGTGGTGTACCGATTCCCATTTTTTAGGCAAAACCAATACCTGATATCTTTTATCGATACCTGATTGTAGGCCTCTACAAGTCATACTTGTGCATACTCCACTAAAAGTACAGTAAAGCCAATGCTGTGAGGTTGTACACTTACGTACCTCAACTCAAGTTGCTAGTCAGACAAGTGGGGTAGGGTTCCAACCATCACTGTTTATTATTATGGTTACCACAATTAATAATTATACATGAACAAATTACCTATAAGTAAGTACATGCCAGAGCCTTTGACACCAGCCCTCCAGTTGTACTGCAGCTGCTGGACTTAATAGACTAATAATTTGTTGACCACAGTCCATTACAACCAATTTCCAACTATGGTAAAATTAGCTAATATTATTATTGGCTTCTACTGATTACCGATTACCAATCCAATTATCAATACAACTCTATAATAAATTTACGATGTACACCTCAAATTCTCAATCATGATACAAATATGTAAGAAATAAAGCAAGTGCTATACATCAATAGCACGTAAAAGAGTACGTAAGAGACAAATTTAGCATGAGGTGAAGCCGAGTGCTATAATTTGTAGAGGTGTACCGATATGGGTTTTTGGCATGTACCAACATCCGATATTGATGTAACCAAAAGAAGCCGATAACTGATAATCGATCCGATATTTGCATTAATATTTTAAGCAAACAAAAGTGTACATTTACCTACCCTACAGCAACATGTGCATGTATTCTTTGCTATACTCTTCCTGTGGAGGTGTACAGCTTGGGTTTTTATTGTGCAATCCAGACAATTAGGCACCCACAAACATTTTATGTAGATATACTCCCATGAAGCCTTAAACGGATATTTCTGCATTATTCCGCATTCTAATGACTTGTGAGAAAGCTGGTAGCTACAGCAAGTTTCCGTTATCCTGTGATTCTTCTTTTATTACAAAGGTACTCTATAATTGCTTCATTTGTAAAGACTGTGATAAGCTTTCCAGCAACAAACACTAGAATTGCGTGTATTTATATGGCTTCTCGTAGCGTAGCACTTGTTGCAGAGTAAACAATAAGCCAGAGCATACAGAATCTATGGCCAGAGCCACATGGATAACGTAGAAAACCAATGCATAATCCGTTTATGTACAAACTATTGCTACTGTATAAATATCGGTAGCGATATCGGTCCTCCTGCTGTTCTGTACCGGTACCGATATTGGTAAAAAATGCCATATCGGTGGCCGATATTGTAGCCGATCCGATTATCGGTACACCTCTAATAATTTGTCCCAAGACCATTCTTTGAGTGTTATATTATAGCACAAGCCTAGGCAGTGCTTTAATTGTAATAGAGAACTGTCAACTTGAGATACACACAAGGCATACAAAATAATTAGAAACTTACAGAGTAGTCGTATTACACCTGTGCTGTGCCTGTATTAATGATTTTGTGGACCTGGATCATCTTCTTAATGACTAAACGTTTTCAACTATGGTACGCAATATTTTCGCTATAGGACTCATCCATTTAAGTGAACAAAATGTAGTGAGAATGTTCACTGCTGCTGACCACAAGCAACCATCATTAAAATCTTCAAGTATGGCTATAAATTAAATCCAGTAGTTCTCCTCTTACTGGTTGGGTTGACACGTCAGCCAGTGCGCACGGGTTATTAACCTAAGCTGGTTTGGTTGATTTACTGGTCAGAATGGGTGATTAATCACTCAAAGCATGTTATTAGCCTGCAAATAGACCCGGCAGTTCTATAACTACTTGATATATAACTGTGGGTCTATCAAAGTGTTCTATAACTAGACATTTACATTCTGCCTAGCTTTATTGTTTTTTGCTTTGATCCTCCCACACAAGTTTCTTTACCACTGCTACTATACTTGCTTATACATGCATAGGCGTAGCAACCCGGGGGGTGGGGCAAGGGAGGCTGGAGCCCCCCTTGTGATTTTCTGATTATAGATTCAAAAAGATCGAGATACTCTAATAGAGCAGTCAGTTACTCTAATAAAACAGTCACAGTATTCAGAGAAGCAGTGTAGCAAACTATGAAGTTGTGAATAAAGATTTTTATGTGCTTTATCAGTGATACAATATTATTTAGTGGAGGGCAGCTATTCTTAGCAGATGTTTCCCTTTTTTTTTAACTCTTCAACACCAAACTAGCTAGAGTCCCCCTATCTAAAAATATCTTGCTACACCTATGTACATGGTCATGGCTAAAGAGACTATCACAGTATGCATCAAATTGTAGAAATGACCTGAACAGTAATAAAAGTCACCATTTTTCATGCCTGCAAATTTTAGTCAACATCATAGTATTACTATTGTTTAAAATATATATTACCTGCAAAACTTTGCCCATAAAATGTAGTTATATACATAGAAAATTGTGCAATAAATAAAATCACTTACACATCATAGTAGCAGATGAAGCTTCATCTGAGAGCACCTTACTGCTGCTCTACAGTGCATAAGAAAATTCATTTAGATGATCACATGATTGTATAGTTTTCAGTGGATTCATGCACTCAAGTACATGCATTATACATGTACACACACACACACACACACACACACACACACACACACACACACACACACACACACACACACACACACACACACACACACACACTATATATATATATATATATATATACACATTACCAGTGTTGGGAGTAATGCGTTACTTATGTAACGCATTATATTACTTAGGTAACGGGTTACATTTGTATAAGTAACGCATTACGTAATATTATTACTTTTGTGGTAATATAATGAAATATGCTATAAAAATATAACTCAAATTATTTTACTTACAAGTGTAACCCGTTACCTAAGTAATATAGTTACTGTAACAAATCTAATATTACATAATATTATTACTATAAGTAACAAAGTTACTAATCTCATTCGTAATCTACTGAGTAACGCCTAGCCACAACGAAGTAATGAAGCCTACTGAATGAAGCTTATTCACCAGCTTCTTACTTATAACCAAGATTTGCACATTGTCCAACAACGCAATCATGTCACGTGATAAGATGGTAGTTTCACACGTGACAGCTTAATGCTGTGGACACAAAGTAATATAATATGTAATATTATTATAGTTACTTTATTTTATGGGTAATATGTAACTGTAACTAAATAGTTCAGTTGCAAGTAATATGTACTATGTAACTAGTTACCTTTAAAAGTAACTTGCCCAGCACTGCACATTACAGACACACACACACATTACACACACACATTACACACACACACGCACACACACACACACACATACACACACACACGCACGCACGCACGCACGCACACACGCATGCACACATTACACATCACACACAGTGATCAAATACCTCTTCTAACTCTGAAGTGTTCCTAGTATTTTTAGACGCATTTTGTCTGTTAGAATACTTTTGCAAACTCTTATACTCAGTCTTGAGTGTTCTAAAAATTAAATCGTGCCCAGTTCCACTAGTTGATTGCTCTAAAGATTTTATAAATAGCCCAAACCACCCCTCTTGCTTTCTTGGTAAGTTAGTCACTAAATAATCTGCTATTTCCTTGTGTGACCTGCTTTCATGTAACAAGTACAAAATATCTGCTGTAGTTAACAGGTTATGTTGATGGAGAAAAGGTTTTATTACTCCAATATCCAGTTTCTTAGATATGACACTGTGGCATTTCTTCAATGCCTCTATCTGTACTGCCTCAACAGCATCAATAGCATCAAAGTCTATATCATCACATAATTTGTCAGGTTGAAGGGATTTCCTAACAGAAATATACACATGGATCATTCAAAACATATGATAACCAGATGTTGTAAAGCATGACTATCATGAATGGTAGGATGATGTGTCAGGAATGTAATAATATTACAGTTATTCAGTTCTTATAACATTTATGCTACAGTGGTGATTAGTGTTCTGCTGACATTTAGATAGGGTGATGGAATAAAAACACTATCTGCCATATTTTTGTGTGTTGGCCAAGCTTCTTTTCTATATTGTAGTGACAACATTGTCAGAAGCATACATGCTTGTCTTTCTACTTGAGTTTGTACTGATCCAGTAATAAAGTTTGGGAAATATGCATGTTACTAGAATGATCTGTTGCTTACTAGAAAGCAGGCGCTGTTGTTATTTAAAACAGTAAACCATTGACTGGGCCTGCAAAAGCTACAGTATACACTATCGTATCACAGGTAACATTTCCATACATAGAAATTAACACCGATGACATTCTCTTCCCCAGACCACCTATTCATAACACAAGAGGGTACCATCTGAGATATTTACCACCTCCCACCAGAATCAACTCCTATCACTATACTCCTTATTCCCTTCAGCAATTCAGCAATGGAACAATCTTCCAGGATCCTTAATTAATGCATCAAGTGTAGAACAAACTATTATAATATTGTGCTCTTTACACTCAATTTGAGGTCTTGCACAGTAAAAAAATACAAAATATAGAATTAATCCTGTGACTTGTATAGTTTATATTTGTACAATGACAATTAAAAGTTTGACTATATAGCCGAACATTGCAGAAACACAGCATTGTGGAGAACCATGAAAGCTTCAAAACTTTGGTAAGTTTGTATCCCAGTTTTTGTATGTCTGGTACATCAATAACTTATTGTAATACACACTAACAAGTTACTCTCATTACAAAAACTTACTTTATGCTTGCTTTTTCTGAATTAACTCTAAATCTGCTGCAATCTGATGATTGCTGTGATCCAGCATCATGTGATGATGGAATCTTTGAATCAGATGAAGAGTGTTTGATGTGTACATCTTTAGGCCTTACAATAGATGAAATATTTATGCACTGTAAAAATAAGTATACTTAGTACCTAGATGTTGGGTGCTGACTTGGAGATGATGCTTTTCTACTCTTGTTGAAGAAAGGATTAACACTGGCATGATCCTGAGAGCAACTATCTATTGTTGAGGCTGTTTGAGTGACAAAACTAAACAAAATAGAAACAGATATTAATTTTTTTATTACGTATATACATGGAAAGTAAATATCAAGACTCCCTAACAGAGCAGTCAATGTATAAGAAAATGCTCTATTTGAACTAACAGGATAACCATACCATATATGTAAGACTATAAATATTGTAACAAAGTAATTATGGATGACTCAATCAAAGTTTTGGGATTTAAATTTGATTATTTACTTACCACTAATATCTGATATACTGGGCCATGCTAAACAAAGGGCAGGCCATCTTTACTGCTGCCGTTTTCTATTGACAAAGCAAGTTATGTACAAATGTATCCATGATCATCCAATATTATTTAGAGTATGGCAATGTTCTCTATATCAGTTGGGAGCTGTTAATTCTCATTTATGTCAACTAAATGATTTGCAGTCCTGCATCGAACGGACATGCTCATTTGTTTTTCAACCACTAGCTCTTTCAATATCGAAATTCCACCATTACAGGATAAGCTTGCCATTTATTAGCTGGAGAAGGACATGGGAACTTACAAACTTACTACCTACAGTTGTGTGATAATCCAACTTGTCACAGATCTCATCGTCTTCACTCCTGGGACCCAGCTGAACAATTAACCCTAGGGCATTGAATAGATTCAAGTGCAGTTAGCTGGCTACAGCTGTCAGCTATTGATATTTGGAATGGACTTCCAGCTGACATGCTTTTACAAGGAGAAGTTTCAGGCTGGCGCACTGTTTTAAAAGACGTATAGCATTTTATATGTACAGTACTTGACATTCTTTGTATGTATATAAATGTTGTTTTTGAGATAATTAAAAAAATGAATTTAATTTAAAAATGTGGGTGTGTTTTTGGATGTAGGCAGCCACACATCTCTCATGAACACCTACACTATACAAGCCATCAGCACCTGCAATCACCACCTGGGGCTGCACCTTAAACCCCCAGATTGTGACTCATTTAAACTCCCACATTGTGACTCATTGATAAAACATTCCGACTACATATACGTCCCTGCTAGTGTATTAATTTACACTGCCTACATACCTCTCCAGTTTGTTGGAAGGTTCCACGGTAGCAGTATAGCTGTTGCTTTCTCCGCTACTGTGCTGCCTCAGTTTATTTTCATCATATAAGAAATGCTTGCAGTACCCTTGAGAGCATACCACTTCACACAGAGTGCTGTTGCTACACTGATCAACCAATGTGCTACTACCCGAAAAATACTCACTTGAAGTAAACGAATTTGAGACTTGTGATGATGGCATACATTGTGAGTTTAAATCACTAGAGTTCTCTGTATCAACAAATGGTTGTGTACTTATATTTGAAACTGACAGTGTCTCAATGTCCACACGTTGGTCTAGATCTAGTGGTGAGAGTGAATCATAACTGCTGTCACTTTCAGTTTCATTTGACCAAGTGCTCAGTGCTGCATCACATGAATTGTGAGTGAGTGGTTGCAATTGATTGATACTTTTAGATCCAAGTAAACTGTGATAAAATGCAATTGTCATCCATATTATACTTTCAACATGACTTACTGTTGAAGGCATTGTCGCAGTGCTGCAGCTTGTGAACTTTTAGGCTTCATCCACAGTAGCCCTGTACCCTCAATACATCCTTTATGTGTCTCTAAAAATACCATCGATCTAATACAGCCAGACTGTTTTATCTTCTCTGAATCCCAAGATAGCAGCAATTTCCCAGTAGGGCCATGCACAGTGAACATAGAATCTCTACTGCAAATGATGATAGTATAAACCCCAGAAGAGATGTTATTGATCTTGGCAATTCCTTCATGTGGTATATAGACACTCCACATGCAAGCTACACAAAAATAATACAAATTAGTATATAACACAAGGCAGGTACAGTAGGTAGAACCTATATATAGTGCAGTTATTGCTAAGGCATATTTTATTGTATGCTATTTGACACTTCTGAATCATCATTTGTAGTGATGTGGGATGACAATACTCCCTCAAGGCCATAACAACAGTAATAATTCCCTGCTACATGGTACTTTAACAACTGTTACATCATGTACATGTATATGATACATACTAAACATGAAAAAATTGAATGGGAGGACTGCTAGTGTCAAATTTTATTACAAAATCTCTAAAATACAGCACACTGCAAAAATCTAACAAGTACAGTAGGATTTGCCACAAATAGCCACAATAAAAAGCATAATAACTATAGCTATATATGCTGTATTCAAAATGTCTGCAATAATATACAGAGCGTAATAACACACACTATATAAATTATGATCCAATATATGGATGTATTGGAACTATTTTCAGCATGCATACATTTAGGTATTTTTATTTATTTATTTATTAAGATTTTACAGTACAAGTGCTGAAGGTCTGTAGGACATCTGGTCCTACAGGTATGAAGTTAACGGTGATGGTTAGACATACTGTAAGGATATTTAAACGCATTATACATACTTGCATTAAATCTTTGAAGATCATTGGTATACTGACTGAAGATATGTTGAGAGATTGTGTTCTCTTTTGGTCCTAATTTTTCATTTGCTAATTTTGGAATGAAATAGCATGGTATTTTCAGTAGTAATGCACAATACTTAAACCATCTTGTAGAATTTCCAACTGAATTTGCATAAAACAATAGTTGGTCTGCATCATTAAACATTTCTATAGCAATAACTCTTCTATCGTGATCTTTAGGGCAATAAGCACGCTTGATATTTGTGAACAGAATCTCTTTTACCACAGTTTTGCCTTCAACTGTGGATGCAAATTCTGTGTAAATCTTTAGCTTTGCTGGTTCACCTTTACTGCTACCACACCAAGCTTCCATGTACATGTCCTTATGGCCCTGCAACATATACAGATAACCAATACTATTATGTACACATATTGATTTTAACACTGTATATGTACTCAAGGTTGCATGGATTGTATTACTGTATATCAGTGTGGTATACACATGATGTTCGCATGAATGACATTACTTGCTGAAATACCTGTTAATAACTTGTGTGACTATAAACATGAATTTAATATTGTAATATTCATCACAACCACAAATAACAGCTTATTTAATGTAGTCATGTAGACCTTAGCAGCTTTGTGCTTGCAGTATGTAGTTCTAACGGAAATGAACTTTAAATACATGTATATAGTATATCCCTTTAGGCATACAAATGTACTTGTATTTATAGATGATTTTGCCTAATGGTTAAAATACAATCATTGATCTCAGATAAGCTATTCATTTCAAGTCTAAAAGAGTTAGACATAATAATTACATTGATGTACCATATTTAATATGTGACTGAGCCTGCGAAAATAGGGCATGTGGGCACATGATTTTTACCTACTTTTTCAATTTTGCATCGCTCGTAACGTTTTGTACTATCAAGCTATGGCAATGCAATTTTCAGCTCTTAGTAAACATTTAATTGGCTTTATGGTGCAAGTTACAGAATGCAACTATTCTGTTCCAGTACTGAGATATGACCTCTGGAATGATGGGATGTAGTTTGTGCCCACATGCCCTGTTTTCGCAGGCCCGGTCACATATTTTAATTAGGACTGTGAGACTCTATGTGACCTGGTCTGTGAAAAGGGGTCTTATAGCCTTTTCGATTGCACGTACTTGGCAACCTGTAACTTGACCTGTGAATGTGGTATCACCCTGAACGTTTGTCCCCGTATACCCTTAACATAGCACTATGGCTTGGTGTAATATGAAGGTGATAGGTTGAAAACATGAGGAGTTATGATTACACAAACGTGACAATTTGGAAAGGCTATAAGACCCCTTTTCACAGACTGGGTCACCTATAACGTTTTAGTTACGTATATATCTATTATATTTTAGGAATTGTTGTTGGAGTATTACCATGCACTCTTGTCACATTATAATTGCAATAATTATGTCCATTATCAAATTGTTAAGCAGGCAATTAAAAAATTGTTTTGTCCCATGAGCCTTACCCATGCACCTATTACCTCTGCAGACAAACTACAATAACTGCAATATATAGCTAAACAAGGATAACGAATTATAGGGCTAGACATCCAGTTTGGTTCCATGCATGGCCACTGTGGAGCAATATAGCATACTGTGTAGTAAAGGTTGAAATAACCTGTTGTGGCTTTTTATCGTGCATGAACTATCCATGATAGCATCTTTCTGTTGTATAATTATGGTGATTCATCATGACTACTTGGTATACAGCAATAAAAGTACATAAATTGTACACACCTTATCATGGTCATACAATCAAGTACAAGAAAAATCAATGTTATGCTATAAGCCAACCACAGACATGTGTATTAACACCATGCATGCATGTACACCTCCAAATACACTTACATTTTCACTTTGCACCAAATGTACAGGACCTTTAAATACTATCCAACTGCTAGCAGAGCACCCAGACATGATCTTACATTATTAAGTGTCCTGCAGTCCACCAAGTAGATAGCACTAGTGTAGAATAGTTACCACAACATTATTTTTACTACTTCAATGAATCATATTATTTTTTCTTACATGTATGCTTGTTAAACTAAAACTACTGAACAAAATGTGTAAGACAATAGTCTACTGTATGGGAAGTGCAAACAGGGGAGTCTGAGGCAGTGTGTAGCTACAGTCTAGCCATACCTAATTATAGTATAGACTATATCACCATGTGCAAGGAAATCATGCACACAAAATAAGGCTCAATTTTGAGGGTCAAAACATGTGTGCTCTATGCTACGGAAAATTTTCAACTGAATTGTAAAAATAAGATGTGAAGGAATTGTACTGGAAGATAGAACATTGTTATAATAAGGATAATCAAACTTAATTAACACTTGTTTCTCATCCACAAAAGCAAATCGAATTTGCATGTGGGCAGGCGATTGTTAGCTATTCATTATTGAATAAAATACTCCTAACTAGAGGTGCACTGATTATTCGGCAAGAATAAGTAAATGGTTTTATCAGCTAAAATTTAGCAATATTGGTATGGGTATATAATTATTAGCCAATGAAGTAACTATTTAATTTACTAATTATATAACAGAGTCTTTGAAGCCTAAGCAGTATGCGTTGTAGGATGATCCAAAACTTCTTATGCATGTAATAACTGAGCAGAGTAGTGAAAAACTCAGTTATAACTCTAGCCAGTAGTTATAGGGTCTTGTGGTAGGACTGCCCAACAACAGAGTAGCTAGTAATTCTTTTGTACCAACTTCAAAGAGAGCATTTCTTTACATTTATCTTCTTCTCCAACTCTGCATGCATATAGCTAACACTGAGGTAAAGCGGATATTGCACAGTGTGCAAGAGCAAAAGGATAAACACCTTGACATCAAAAGATGCTTACTATCCACATTCCAAAAACCTTTGGCAACAACATTAACTAAGATGTGCCGACATGATACCCTGTATTAGATATTAGCTGATCTATACTAACATGATACTCCAACAGTGGTTGCACAGATGGTTCAACTTCAAAATTCTGCAGTTACCAGTCCACCATCGATGTCCCCAAGCTCATTGGCATGACTGAAGAGTAGAAAGACCACCACATGGACAACAAAAGGCCATGTCTGTTCAACTGAGAACCCCCCCCCCCCCACACACACACACACACACACACACACACACCCCGATGGAAAGCAACAGCGAATCTGATGGTAAAGTGCAAGAGCCCGGCCTTTTTGGAACTGGACCGACACAGTTATAACAAAGCACCAGAGGAGGTTGGACGCGATTTAAGCGCCCCTAAAACAAATTAAGCGAAACTCGTTTTATAGAAGAGGTTTATACATCGATCTCAGTTTAATTCGATAAAGTATGATTATAGAATACGTACGTGACAATTCTGGAGAAGTTCTACACACCAAACCGCAACTTATTAATTTCACCCCAATCACCAAGCGCTTTTATAAAACAAAGTACATCACCTTGAAGCTTACGTGAAGCACCATCCGAATATCTAATCAACCCCAGTCAACCCCATCGTTTTTCAAATTTGTACTATGACTATTGAGGGTCACGTGAAATACCAAAGAAAAGAATGCAATTAAGGGCAATATATTTATGTGGCGCTTAGAGCGCGTCCAACCTCCTCTGACAAAGCACCAGGTGAGTCACTTAAAAGACTGGCGATGAGCTCACGTATGGCGCCGCGTTTGAGGCCTCGCTTATACAGCCCACGCACAAAGAAACAATCTGGCCACACGCGAGACTATACACAATGTTGGGGGTGTATATAGTATCTATGGTTAGATCTATAGCTACAGATTTACAGTAACTCGTAAACTTCGCTTTCAAGTTGTCCCATATTATATTGATTTTCCCCTAGCTACCCCTGTGCAGGTCTTCGCTTGCAAAATTAAAGTACAATAAAATAAATAAATATATAGATATATGTAGACCTATTAGAGCCGTATGGTTCCTGTCCCGAGACAATTGCGCACGCGCAAATAGTGTGTTCAATAAGTGAAACTCACCCACTGGCACTGGCCGGGATATTTGCGAGCTAAGCAGTTGACTTGCAGTGAAAGAAGAACTCATGCGTCACGTACTTTTTAAAGCTGCTGCAGGTCTGTAGTCATACGTTGTCATCTACTCACGTGGCCAGGGAAACTTACTCTGGCAATAGGGGCCTGCGCATAATACACACCTCCTTGGATGATGATGAATGATGACAACGCCGGCGGGCGCCGCCTAATCACGAAGCAAACGAACATATGACTAGCTATGTGATGTAGGGCTGCCCTCGAGCTCACTAACGTCGCTAACAGGAGGTAGTCCACATGGTTAATATTTTGTGGTAGACAGTACACGAAGCAACTCAAGCAAGGCTCTATATGCAACATCGGGCTACGCAGTATACAGTGAGGCGTGAGCTATACGCATAGCCAATGACTGCATGGTTAACTGGCTACACGCTTGGCTTTTAATGCAAATACATAGCTAGATCCTGATACCAACAAGACACTTTCATGGCTGAAATAACTTTATTTAGAGCCATAGCTGTTAAAGAATAATATACGTATAGTGACGTAGCTTTATAGCTCAGTAGCTATGCATCAATCAACTTACTTGATTCATTTATCACTTCAATCCAATCACAAAGCGTCTATAGTAGGATTTTATGATAACTAGCTGCTATACATGAGCTGTTGATTTTAGCCAGTAGTTATGACGCTTGTTACCCGCGTGTATCGGTAGCTATGCACCGGTTACTTAATAGCTGCTTCAGCAGATTATAGCTATATCACCCCTCAACATTTTTTATTCATTGGCTTTGTTGACCCACGCAGAATCTAGTGGGAATATCTTACTGTATAGCTAATGGTTCACTTTAATATTATTGATGGCTGAGTTATGTATTTTTTATTATTGCTTGAAGGACAGCACAGTTGCATGGTGTGCCCAAGAAGAAAATGACAGAATTATAACACCATTAATACACATACAAATATCTGTTAGGCTAATTATTGATTAGTATATTTGTAAAGAATGTGTCATAGTAAGTGACATCCAGGAGGAATGTTGGTACATTGTAATGTTTAGATATACATTCCGAGAAAGTGTGTCACAGTTATTTTTACGTAGCTATTGTGGGTATTTTTGCACTTTAAAGTTAAAACCATGCTGAAGAAACACAGACTCAAAACTGTGCATTTTCACTGAGCCAGATTTCTACCAGCAAAGTTATCAATATACATGCCAACTAATGCAACTATACTGTAAGTACACTAAGCATCTACAAATAATTTATACAGTTGACAGTGGTTACATTATTGTAGCTTAGTACTGAAGTAGCTATGTCACAGCCTATACTAAATGGATATAATTTATTACGCACCATGCACCCATGGCCAATATACTCGGAATCAATAGAAATGCTTAAAAAAGCATGTAACTATTATGCCACATGGTTATTACAAATAAACAGAAGCCATGGTATGCTAATAAGTGAATTCATTGACACAATTACAGTTTCATCATAAATAAGTGATTGGACTTAATGGAGCAAAACTAAATAACTGTTAAATTTCTAGCTATAGGTCTGATTATATATGTGCCTAGGGCATGTTGGCACAAACAACACCCCACCGCATAACATCTTGTATCTCAATGCAGAGATACAACATTTTTATTCTGTAACTTTTATTTTAAAGCCACCTAAATTGTTAATAAATGCTGAAAATTTCATGGCCAAACAATAACGGAATAGCAAGTTATGACACATCAAAGTTTTAAAAATAGGCAATTTTTATGTGCCCACATGCCCTATTTTCGTAGGCCTGATCACATAGAAAATATTGTTGAAGACTACACCACTGCATGGATTTGAATAGCCGTATCATTCTCTGTAAATTTGCACATTAATATGTAGCTAAACCTGCTTAAAACATAATATGATATGATTATAAAGTATATGCATATTACATTTTATAGTTGATGCAGGCCGTGGACCTCATTGTAGAAATACACTGAATTTAGTAGCTATAGTCCATGTCCATTGGATAAGCTAAAAATTAATGCTGAATCCTTACATAATGTGACAGTTGGTGTACCACTTAAATTCATAATAAAAATTCTATCTAAACTGTCCACACCAAACTCTCACAGCTATAGTTACAAAAAATGTCAAGTGAAAAAATTAATAATGCATTTACATAATTTGGTGAAAATGTTATATTTATAGGCATGTACAGTAGTTACACGTACGTTTGGCATGGGCTAGCAAGATGAGTGATAGCTATATATTTCAAAATTACATGTATATACAATGTTAAACAGCATTCTAAAATCCCGTCCGCATTGTGACAGCTTACAAAGCACGATGTTAATTAGGGTCAGGCCACATTGGTTTATGCTCTATAGCTAGATTACTTGCATTGATGTTCAAGCAAGTTGTGGCATTTATAGTTAAATCTATCTATATACGCACAGAAATGGCATATTATTTAATGAGGCAATGCTGTATTGTAATTAGCTACTTTAATCATAGATATTACAGGGGCTACATGTCAAGTGACTATCCCACAGCTCAAGTTGACATCCAGACTGACATTCAATAAAGTAATTCTATCCATCTGAGCACTCCTTTTTTCGAAATTAATGTGCTGTGATATGTTGTCACAGTAATAAGAGTTAGTAGACTATGGCTTTTGGTTGTTACAAATAGAAGCCATACAAACATATTCACGTAAGATAAAAACTTACTTCGCCCCAAGGCACTTGGCTACCAGTGGTGAACGCTCAATAGTCCTTATTTTGGCACCTTAAAAAAATGTACCACATTTTTTTTTACTATTTTTATCGACACACGTTGGACCAATGTGGTTACATAATTCACGTGACACTACTACTGTGTCATGTAGGTGACTGGGTAAAATCCCCATTGTCTCGTCCCTCGCCTCCTCCTCTTGTAGGAGTACTCTACCAAAGCCAGACGAATCAGCACTGTCGTCCTTGTTGCCGCGAGTATCTACGTGGTACCAGTACCACATCAGACACGTGGATGATCCGTCCGGAGTTACGAGTTCGAAGAAGCCGAACAGTATAGTTCAAGCTATTAAAGTGGAATTTAAGTGAGTTGAAAATGAAATGTATAGCTATGTGTGAATTAGTTAAACAGTAGTTGCAAACGCGTTGTGCAACTTTCGATATCGCTGGGCCTGGGCGAGTTAATTGTTTGCCAACACAAAATCATCGATCATCAGTGTTTAAGAACCATTTTAGTGTACACAGAAATTTGTTAGTTCAATTTCTATGATGCAATAGTAGCTACCTACGTTTGCTTACTGTGGCTTATGTTGTGCACAGCATACAAAGACACCCTGTAGCTACTGAATTGCAGTTAAACCAGCATCATGTCAAGTCGCCACTCCCATTGTGGTTCATACCGTCAACCATTGTTTGAAGGTCCAGTACAAGTGAAGTCTAGTCACCAGGTGAGTTAAGTGTGTACATCCATGTTATGTGTGTATGCATGAAGTTAAAACTTAACACATCTAAACAAAACTATGGGTATGTAGACATGTAGTTGTGTACATGTGGCCCACGTAGCTCTTTGTATGGCACAATATGTTAGCTAGACTGCAGTGCTTGGAAACATGAGAGCTTACCATGTTACTCTGTTTATGCTGAATGTGCTGAATGTTTCAAAACTAATGACCTTTCAGATGTTTCCAATATTCATTACATTCACAGGAATGGAGGAAAAGGTATCTGAAAACTTTTTGTGGTATCAGTGAAGGTGAACCAGCAAAGTTAATAGTCTACAAAGACAAAATATCCACACTTGATGCAAAATCTGTGATAAAGGAGATTCTATTTACAAATGTGAAGCGTATCAACTACACAAAGGATCGAGATAGGAGAATTATTGACATAGAGCTGGTCAGCCAGGACAGAGATCAGTTTTCATTCTATGCAGAATCTTCTTTCTCAGATTTCACTATTTGGTTCAAATATTGTGGCTTTCTCCGTACCATACCATGTTACCCAATTCCAGATGTGCCACAAGAGAATTTGATCCCACAGCAGGCAATGAATCAGTATACTGACCCGAAGAAATTTAATGCCAGTAAGTTGTGAACAAATATACAGAAACATATACATGTTGCATGCAATTATTGTAAGAGAATTGTGACATTTGTGGCTTCCACAACCTGTTAATATTTACTTGTCATTGCTATCACACAAGGTATTCAAGACCATGCATGAAAAGTAGTGGTAGTTTTCATATGTTGCCATTGCCATACAGTTTTATTCCACTGTGCCAGTAGAGTTTAGTGTGGGGGAGAACAGTGTGGGTTAGGGATGATCTCATCCCACTAACACTCCCATGACTTTTATACACTGTGTGTGTGGGTATTGGGCAATAAATACTATTAAATAAGGCAATCATGAATGTGACAATTGAGGATAGTCATTTGTTACTAAATTTATATACTAAATATTTTTTTTGTACAGAGTTCATATGGGTAGTTCACATACTTGTGGAAGGAATTGCAGAAAGTAACACTACCTTGGCTGGGCTATGTGTTATCGCAATTCGTGGCAGTGATGCCACATTCAATGTGCATGATTTTCGCACTGGGAAAAACTTGCTGTCTTGGGATCGAGGAGCAATAAGGCGATCTGGTTGCATGAAGTCACTTGTGTTCTTAGAGGCGGGAAGGAGATGTACAGGAGGTCCAGGATTGTTGTGGATGTATCATCCGATATCACAGGCTATGACACTGCGAAAATCCCTTCAAGAGTAAGTTACTTTATATGGTATCAAATAACACCATGCCATATGGGGATTTTCATTTTATTGCAGTTTTTTGTACTATGGTCCTGAAAGTGTCACTCAACCAAGAGCAACAATCCAGATTTCATGTGATGCTCCAACTAGCAAAAGCTATCTTGATGATGAAATGTTTGACTCATTCCCACCATCTCATGAAGACCGGCACAGAGACCTTCCATCAGCAGCTGTTTCAAACATGAGAATACAACCTCTGCCACCACTGTTTGAGTATAACTTTCACGGTGCTCCTGACTCCCAACGTGCAGGGAATAAGTCAGTGTCATCCCAAGCCTCGGCAGACTCACAGTGTTCAAGTGGTTACTATTCTGAAAACAGTAGCTTGTCAGATTGTCGCAATGATGCTTTTCTGTCAAACACTAGCAAACCACTTTATCCCAAGGGAACCTGCAAGCTTCTCAGGTGCAATGAAAAGAAACATAGAGGAAGCAGCAGCAGTACTGAAGATGACAGATGTCCTTCAACATTGAAACATTCAAAATATCACTGTACGTCAACCAAGTCATGTACTCACTCTTATCAGAACTGCTTCACGCATTCTTCTACAACCAATAACTATGAGAATGCCTCATCATTGAATACATCAGATGCTCCTCCTCTTCCACCAAAACCTATGAAGAAGAAAACTCCCATATATGAAAATCAAAGCACGTCTACCTTGTTTTCTAAAGCTTCTTCATCCAGTAGTAAACATCACAGAAGACAACATGAGCAGAATCTGTCATGTGAGCCACCACCACATATGCCAGAAAGATCAAACAGGTCTGTACAACAGACTAAGAATCTGTTTTGCTTTGAGGCTGCATATAACAGTTAATGAGTATATGGGTGCACAAAATTTGTTCATACTTCACAATTCATAACTTTTATTCAAATAAAAGTATGCTATGGCCAGGGCCGCCCACAGGGGGGGGGGGGGGGCAACTGGGGCATTTTGCCCCGGGCCCCAGCCTGAAAGGGGCCCCAGGAGGCACCATGAAGGGCCCCCTGAATACCTGTTTAAAAGATCGATATACTCTAATAGAACAGTCAGATCTAAATACTCTAATAATTAGAGCAGTCACAGTATTCTTCAGAGGAGCAGTGTAGCAGGCTTATAGATAAGGAGATATGGTTGGTGATGGGTAGCTATTTGTGACCTTTTTTTTTTTTTTTTTTTTTTTTTTTGGTCTTTAACTTACAGCTTGGGTGAAGGGCCCCACTTTAACTCTTTGCCCTGGGCCCCTTAATTTCTCTGGGCGGCCCTGGCTATGGCCATGAAATTTTTGATTTTCTGCCCCTTATACAAAATTAACTGGAGTTACAAGGAAATTTTGGCAAAAGAAAAACTCAATGAATCCACACTTCGTCAGCATTGAGGTTGATGAAAATCAAGATATCATAGGTTAAACACATATTTTATAGGGGTGCTTATGGATGCTTAAATTTAAACTGACTTGTCAAATTTGTCTAAATTTCGTAAAATGTAGTAATGCAGAATGTATAGATAGACTACTTCGATACTGAGATATGACCTATTCAAGTGAAGAGGTATGGTTTCTACCTTATACATAGTTTTTGCTGACTGGGCACATAAGTATGGCTTATGGTATTGGACCACAGCAAGATGAAATACTTGAATTTCATTGGCTACTTACAGGTATCTAAATCCTGTAGATCCCTTATTTATGTCCCTGTCTCCGGGGTGATATAAAACACGGCAATACACATGGGTATTTAACTGGATACCATGGGCATTTAACTGGATAGCAAGTGCCATTACAAACAGGGAGGTGTATTGGGCTTTTTTATAACTAATGGATGCTGCATGTCTTGTGTCACAAGCAGCTGTGAAGGTACAACAAGCAGCAGTTAAGGTACAACAATGAGCTGTGGTCTAAATAAGTTAGAGATAGAAACACAAGCTTCTATGGAATTTATAAAAACCCTCAGGCCCTATAGTAACTAGTGTTGTTTTGGTTCTAAAGTACTAGAATTAAATACACTTTTAGTACAGCTATTTAATTTTAGTTTTGGTACACTAGAACTAAACTAAATTTATGAATAATTTTGGTTCAAAAATTATAACTAAACTAAAATTCTTTAAACTTCTGGTTCAAAAACTAAAACTAAACCAAAACCTTTTCAACTTTGAGTTCAAGAACTGGAACTAACTAAAAGGTTTCATGTAATCCTATGCCTAAAAGATTATTCCTATTAGCACTTTTCTTTGAAGATGCTGATGCTTGCAAATGATACACATACCACAAATGTGTTACCATTGATTCTGCTGATTAAGCATTTTTCTTTCTGCTATTTAAACTCAATTATTTAAAGCATTTGTTTATTTGTATAAAATGGCAAGTGGAGGTGGAAGACCAAAGTCAAGTGGAGTATGGGGCTACTTTAGGTTTGATAAGATCAATGACAAAAGTGTGTGTGATGTAAAAACTAATGATGGTTCAGTTTGTGGTAAAGAATTTAAAGGCCAGTCTTGATGAACGTGCCTGGGACAACTTTACTGCAACACAGTGGAAGCATTTAGAATTCATTCAACAACTACTTCAGCCATTTGCTCACCACACTAACATCACTTCAGCTGAAAACAGCACAACCATTGCAATGGTTATTCCTGTCCTTAAAGAACTAAACCTGCACTTTGAAGAAATGTGCAAAACCAGTGGAGTAGCTGTAGTATCCAGGAGAATGCTTATCGATTTAAACCGAAGATTTATGTTTGCTACCAATCCTGATATGCCTAATTTTGATCCAGTTTATGTATAGCAACCACTTTGGTAAACCCTGCATATCGTAAGATACTGAATGATAAACAGCTAGAAAAGGCAAAAGAGTTCATATTACAACTAATGCATATTAACAGACACGCTGAAGAAACGGAACAATCGTCACCAGGAAGTCAAGAAAATGACAATGAAGAAATTAATTTGCCAATTTCAAATGATGATCAAGATGGACGGCCCCCACCTGCAAAACACTTTAAACATTTAGATCAAGTCAGTAGACTGCTAGATGAAGAAGACGGTGAACAGGACCATCAAGAGAACATATAAACCACAATATCGCTGGAGGAGCAACAATTGAATCGGTACATAGAATCCAGAGTTAGTAAAGATGATAAAAAATCGACCCTTTTGAGTTTTGGCAGAAGAAAAAAAAACGAGTTTCCAGATCTGGCTTTAACTGCTTGCAAAATTCTCGCAACACCTGCATCATCAGCTCCTATTGAGAGAATTTTTTTCTTCAGGGGGAGAGGTTACCAGAGGTAAAAGAAATCGTTTAACAAACCATAATCTAGAACGAGAGATATTCTTGCGAAAGAACAAAATGTACATTCAAATATAATTTAAATTCTTGCTGTGCAATAGATGTGTGAAAGTGTGCAACTGGATATATTAATAACCTCTGTATGGCAAGGGTTGAATTTGGTTTCACTGATTCAGATTCAGATTGTAATAAAAACTGAACATACTAGTAGTACACTAACTAAAACTAACTAAAATTGGGTACTGCAACTAATACTAACTAAAATTACAGAAGAGCTGGGTACTAGAACTAATACTAACTAAAACTATAGTTAGCTGAGAGTACTAGAACTAAAACCAACTAAAATTGCAGGTATTTAATGATACTAGAACTAAACTAACTAAAACTACAGCTAACTAATAGTACTAAAACTAGAATCAAACTAAAAGGATTTAGCAGTACTAAAACAACACTAATAGTAACGCCCTCGCTTTACTTGGGCACCACAACACAGGGCCTTTTGGGTTTCTAAATTCTGCAGAACCTTGTGTTTCAATGTCTAACTATTATCTAGAAACAATGTTGTTGCATTTAGACAATCAACATAAGCAGCTGTGTGTGACTGAACATACGTAGTAATAATTTACTTGTGTTTACAGGTCATATTCAGATTCAGAAGCCAGTAGTCTTCCTCCTACTCTGCCAAAGAATCAAATGGAATTGATTGCTCTTCAGAGGTGCTCCCCAATTATAGTGGAGAAGTTAAATATTCCGGCTATTATCCCACACTTACTGGCAAAAGAGATGTTGACATACAGGGATACTCAAATTATGCTAAACCAATGCAACCCTGATGTTGATAAGGCTACACATCTTATCTGCTTTGTACTACCTAGACAAGGTGATGGTTTTTTTGAGAAATTTCTTCTTTGTCTTTGTGAATCAAAACTGGGAACTGGGCATAGTGACATTGTAAAATCATTAACAGCTACACTGAGTGAGGTTAAAGGAACTATTTCTGGACCTGGGAGGCCTGCTTCTGTAGAGACTATTTCTTAGATACATAAACCCTGTATATTTTGTGCTATAATGCAATGTTTGTTTATTTTTTAACCCATGACTACCAATGACCTAAACAATCAGATTGTGTATCAATATGTGTGAATACAATAATCTTTATAATTGATCTATGTAATTGTAATTATCAATTATTATTTTCTATGAAGACTGTATCATAAAAACGTTGTCATATGATACATTCTTGTGTGAGGACTGAACATTATAAGTTTTATACAGGTAAATCTGATCATTGCAACCATTGATATCACCAGCAAAGTTCCCGATGCACATTGTATAGTTATATACAAATTTACTATTAAAGCTCTGCATACTACATCAAGCAGATGGTGCCATCTGCATACCACATCAAGCAGATGGTGCCATACAGAAAACTGTATGACTGTCTATTACTCACAGCACTTAGTCAGCACAGCATGGACTACAATAGAAACAATTAGACAAGTATACCACATGTTTATGTGTGTGTAACTTGTGTGTGTAGTGTAGCGCGCGCGTGTGTGTATGCATGTGTTACAAGAGAGAAGATGATTTAATGAATAGACCATCAAGGGGAATCATAACAAGATGTTCATGTGATAATGGAATTAGCATGTGGTGCTCCTGTTGGTAATATGAGTGCTCTATAAGAGTGTTTCAAAGAAATAATTTTTTAGATGCTTGTCCAGCAGCATTTTATGGTAGTCTAAAACTGGATAAAAATGATTTGTTAATGGAAATGATTATAATGACTATTATCTGGCATGTATTAATTCATGATAGTGGGCTCCATGGTCTACTGTAGCTACGTATGTACATCCATACAGCACATGATATGATGATACATTATTCTGGCTATCACTATTACATATTACACTGTATATACACACACATTGGTGCAATGATGTGGAGTGGCTAGCAGTGGAACATGTGGTACTATTTCATATAAATTATCACTTAAGCTGTATCTATTGTACAACTACTTGATTGTGCCAATTGTGGCTTGTTTCACATGGTCATCATTACCATTCAATCAATACTCGCTGTGTATACTTTCTTGGATTAATGTTTCTTTTTTTGAATGCTTAGTGTGGTGTATGTGTGTTTCAGAGTTTGCGTACATGCTTGAATGAGCGTGTTTGTGCAGTGTGTGTGTGTGTATGTGTGTGTGTGACATGCGCACCTGTGTGAATACGGGCATCAGGAAAGGAGGAAGGTGTAATATTCTGTGTTATGCTCAACATTCCTAATCTGTGTGAGTCTGATGATTTCTTAGAAAAACATTTCCCTACATTATCATTCGGGAGATTTCCTTAAACCATCAATTTGTGATGAATACTTTCAAAGTGGCCCATCATGCATGTCAGTACAATCTGTTCACTAGTAATTGTGATGATGTACGTCATAACTGTTATATATACTGTATACTAGATATTCACGCACACACACTACACTCACACTATGTACATATTTTGTGGACAGTACATTACGCACACATGCAATACACTACACACATAATATTGCTAGATTTCTCCTAAGTCTCTTAGGAACACACCAACGATAAACTTTACTCAGTACACCAAAAGTAACTGCTTGGTATATAAGCTACACATGTGCCCATACAGTCATACACATACACTACACACTCACCTAATGTATAGTGTTTTGAAAATTAACATGTACACAGCCGGCCGCAGGCATGCCCAAGTGTACTAATTTTAGAGCCAACATGTATAATTATAGTGAGTGATGTATTATACAGTTCATTGTGCTGGTCATAAAATTGGTTATTCAACTTGTGTTACTGTAGATATCACACTTTGCCACTTTCATTTCATCACTTTGTGTGAATAAATTTATTTGACCTAAGGACTGCTGCATATTGTAGTATGCCACATTCACTCTTGATAATGCCACCCTCTTCAATGCAGTGTCATTCAACAAAGTGTTACTTTGTTGCCTAGTGACAAAAAAAACAAAAACAGAACTACCCCTGCAGGCAATTCCCCATGGATTAACCCTTATTACAAAGAAATATTAAGAACAAGGAAGTTGTTTTGCATGCACCTTTACATGGACAAGCAGTGGTGTATCTACAGCAGGGCTTTGTAGGGCCTAGGCCCTGCTAAATTTGGCTAGTGCCCTACCAAACTGAAGACTACGAAACCCACAATCACCAGCTTTTCATGGGGAATTACACTATCTAAATTCTAACTAGTGAAACTTATTCTATACTAAATTACTCACCAAAAAGCTGTCATGAAATGATGATTCTAATTAACGCCCACCAAATGAGCACGTGATTAAATCACCTGTTGGTGATATTGATAAGGACGTGTCCTCCTAGTGTTCTTGTAGGTTATAATCACCATATCTAGATCCTTGTAGCGTTTCATCATGTATAAGGCAGATATTCTTTGGTCGAAGCTCAAAGGAATGGACTGTCAACCCGGACTGCTTTTAAATTTACTAAATCTGTTTTAGTAATTTTTGTGTGTGTAATTAATTTTTCTGTATGTGTATGTGTGTAAATAGTCTTTCTTTTCCTTGCCATGCCCGCGTGCTGACCCAATTACCGGTCAGTTGTGCGGTCGCATGTTGTCCAAGGATCCACTTGCTTTTATTTTGTATACACCTTGTTCATCATAACTTGATAGTTAATAATAATGTAGTGTTGTCTTGTTCTAATGTTGTTAGCTATAGTGTTACTATACAATCTGAACAGGTTAGCGGGCTAAATATACAAATAAACTACTTTGTAAAAATCTAAAAGCTTGTTTTTTTTTTTGCAGCTGAAATGGCCTCAGGTGCATTTTTCAGCTGTTGAAATTCAAAATATTTTTTCTGCAGGCATGCCCCTGCCTTCAGCAGCCTTAGCTGAGGCCCTAGCTGTGTCCTACCAATGAAGAAAGTCCAGATACGCCACTGTCAGGACAAGGTCATTTATTACTTCCTTTTATGTCTAGCTGACACTGCAAATGTGTGACCTGACTAGGTATTGTAAAATATTATTGTTATACGTTACATAATGTAGTATCACAAAGCTGTATTGATGCATATCAGTTACTCTCTCTTGGTGCTCAGCTAAATACACAGTAAATGTGTGCTTATTTTCAGTAGTACAGTTTGAGTTAATTGAAATTTTTAGGTTCACAGAACTGTATTAAAGTTGTATAATTATTATCGACAGTGTGAAAACTTTCTAATTTTGATAAACTCTAAAAACATGCAGTCTGATGTAACACAACATCAGTACAGTAAGTCTTAAAAGTAAGCAATACCTTCCAATATTATACTACCAATTTTCTCACAATGTATAATATTACTATCTAATAATATTCATACATTAGTTGTGATGCAACCAAAGTATATACCGTAATTCACTTTATTTTCATGCAAAAAAATGTAAAAATATTTTTGCATGATTTAGGTGAATGACTGCTCTAATTTCGATCTTACATAAAAATTACTTTTCATAGTTTTGCAAAAGAAAATTATTTTACAACGAAAAAAAAAACAAATTACAGTATTAAGCTTCAATTAAGCATTATATTCTCTATGTAACAAAATCTCTTCAAATTTAGTACACAAATGTAGTATGATTATACTAAAAAGGTTTCATACAAAACCAAATCTGGCAGAAAATTCTTAGAGGCAAGAGTGCTCTGCTGCTGATTAGCACAACGCATTGGTGTACAGTTTATGTAGGTTGTAGAATGTAAAAATTATTAATATTCTATTCCAGTACTGACCTTTGTGTGTGATGGTGTGGTTTGTGTTCACGTACCCTATATTTGCAGGCCCATGTGGTCACTAATTTTGGAAATCAAAACAATTTGATGGGATTCATGATGATAATAGAGCCAATATAATAGCTGTACAGCTCACATTCCTTAATAATTTAAAAAGGGGTAGCTATTAGGCCTGGGCCTATTATGCTGGCATAATTAGAGGAATAATGGGTGATTAATTTTTCTAGGATAATTCTAGAATAATCGGAAGCTGTTGGGAATATTACAAGAATAATCGGCCAACTTTGTTGGAGATATCCTGGAGGACACTCAAGCGGTTCAGATTAAAGGTTCTGATTCACAGTATATGCATGTATGTTTAGCCCTTTTGGTTGATGTGTTTCTTCAATGACAGTTAAAACGTCCTAAAAATTTAAGCTGGTAATAGCCTGGTATCACATACTGTATATAAATAAATGCACATATACAGCAATAATTATACACAATTTACATACCACTGTAGATAAGGTTAACAGACAAGGAAGCATTCAGGGTATAGTTGGTATTGAATTCCCAATTAATAGAACTGGAACCCACAATTATAAATATTCAACAGCATTGCACGTGTAGACAGTGATTATGCAATCTCTACTTGTAGCAAAAGAAGCACTAGCTATTTGGAATTGCTCATACTGAATTCAGATTAAAGCTGCCACAAACATACCAAGAATTGTCACCCACCCACCCTCCCTTGGCTAATCATTGGCATCAACCTTCACTCAACCAATGCAATCATACGTGCTAGCACACCTGGTATAAATACATTATTTCGCATTTTGGGCACCCAGAGCATGGCACAGTCAGGCTGCTTGATGTGATTAAGTACTGGCTATACTATAGCAATAGAAATACAGCAGCTAACTTCAGGTCACTAGGGCAAATGCAGCACCTAGCATCTAGCAATGTCCTGGGCTGCCTCATTTATCCCCAAACTATGCATAGCTCTAATGCATGCCATTATGCAGTAGTGCATGCAGGCCAGCTGACGTAGGATGTTAGGTAAGAATAATAGGCCTCATGCTTGGGAATAATGGCCCTAAACATTTTCAAAGATGTCCAAGAAAAGCAAGACTTGTTAGATAAAAGAATACAAGAAATAGAAGACAAATTAAAGAATGAAAAAGCCAATGCTCCTCAGTCTACCTCTCCAGTACCATTACCTACAACTAGGTTACCTCCAGTAACCAGTCTTCCAGATAAAAAGTTTAACGTAGTTGTGTATGGCATTCCTGAGTCACCTCCAAATACTGATAGGCAATCTCGCCAAAAGCACGATGTAGAACATGTACTCAAGTCCTTATCAGACTATGATGATGAAATCAAATCCTCAGCTGTCAAAGACATCTATCGTCTTGGAAAATTTAGAGACAACAGAACTAAGCCAAGACCATTACTAGTTAAATTTCTCCGCTCTATTGATGCCAGCAATGTACTTAGGAACAAATCAAAGCTCAAGTCAGGAATCTTTTTGAAATCCGATCTGTCTGCTGATGAACGAGCAAAGGAGTCACTGCTATTATTGAAGGAGCGGTGGTCTCTAATCCAAAAGGGTGTTGAACGTAAGCGAATGACATTGCGGAACTTTAGCATTTTTGTTGATAACCAGGCCCATTGCAAAGTAGAAGGATCTCAGTTGGTATTCCAATCTCCTAGCTCCAATTGACTACTATGAACTACTAACTTTTATACCCAGAATAACTCAAATTTAACTTCCTTACACAATAACCCTGATTCTTCACACAATCTCAAAATTATTAGTCTTAACTGCCATAGTATCAGAAGTGCATCAAAAAGAGCTAACCTTTTGGTCCTTTTAAATGAACACAAAGCCAACATCGTTATAGTATGTGAATCTCATCTAGATGAAACCTTCACCTCCTCTGAAATATTACCATCATCCTACAACATATTCAGAAGGGACAGAACCTTAGGTGGAGGAGGAGTATTCATTGGTTTAAAGAACCATCTCACTGCCATGGTTGAGAACTTATCAATTAACAGTGATGTCGAATTTATTTGGGTGAAACTACTAACACAGGAATCACAGACTGTTTTCATATGTTCTTTTATAGACCACCAAACTGTGAAATGGAGCCTTTATTATCATTAAATGAATCTTTAAAGGTAATAGCTGAAAAAGAAGCTAATTATCCTGTTATAATCTTAGGAGGAGATTTTAATCTACCTCATATATCATGGGACAATGGATGTGGTCGGGTTAATCCCAGCCCAGCTTATGGCCTACAAGTTAATAATACCTTATTAGATACAGTCAATGATTTTCACTTGGAACAATTAGTACATGAAAATACTCATGATAATAATCACACTCTGGATCTGATCTTTTGTACTAATCCAGCTAGAGTTACATCTGTTTCTGTCATACCAGGGATATCTGATCATGAAGCTGTATTTTTTTGTTTTGATATGAAACCCCTCTGGTACCAAAACTCCAGTCACAGTGTCTATTTGTATCACAGAGGAGATTTTGACAGAATAAGAGAGCGTGTATATATCAATTTTTCAACAGAATTTCTTATCCTCAGAGCCATATGCTAAATCTGTTGAAACAAACTGGACAGAATTCAAGAATACCATTAAGCAACTTACGGATGAATTTATTCCTCAAAAACAAGTACAATCATCTAATCACATTCCATGGTTAAATCGTCAAATCAAGTACAAAATTAAAGAATGCAAACAACTTTACAATATTGCTAAAAGATCACAAACTCCCAGTGCCTGGGCATCTTATCATAAAATCAAGAATGAGATAACTAAGGAAATCAGAACAGCCCACAGTAACTATCAGTGCCAGCTATTTGAGAATGACTCCAACAATACCTCTTAAAAGTTTTGGAAATATATCAAGAGCTTAAGGAAAGATCACGTAGGGGTATCAACACTATCTTCTGGTGGTAAACAAGTAACTGATAGTTTCGACAAGGCCAAACTTTTAAACAACCAGTTTCACTCAGTATTTACAAATGAAAATCTCACTGACATCCCAACTGCAGAATCTTTATATCCATCTATGCCTGAAATATAATTTTCTACTGAAGGAATTTTTAAATTACTTTGCGAACTAGCCACAAATAAATCACCTGGCCCAGATGAAATTCTATCAATGGTACTTAAACAGTGTTCTGCAGAAATCGCACCAATACTCCAAGTCATCTTTACCCAATCTATGTCAACTGGAACTGTTCCTGGTGATTGGCTTACTGCAAATGTTACACCAGTTTGTCCTATTTATCATCTGATGACCGAAATCAGTGTATACACTCTAGATCAGGAGAAGGTACAGAGGGCCACAAAATTGATCCATGATCTTCAAAACTGCATATACAATGATTGCCCCACTACTTTACCATATGACTTAAATACCGTAGACTACATGGAGATAATTATGATAATGCTCTACCGGCTATTGCACAACCAATTCAATCTAGACACATCCGAGACTTATTATTGCAACTGTGGCTACGTAATTGTGAAACAGACCAGGCTTTGGACCTTCTTTTACCACAATAAGGCTTCTTTTTTTCAACTGAATTAGAAGCCAATCAAATTAGCTACCATCGTATCCATATCCCAAGGCACTTACGAGAAAGTAGCTAAATAGTTGTATTCAGGCTCCTGCATAAAACATCTGGCATCAGAGGGTATATGTATACAGATGTATATAACCTGCGATTTAAACTCCACTACATTATACACGTTGACTAATACGGTGATCACGTGACTAAAGTGAATTGACGGCTAGGCCACTGTAGCTATACATCATGACAGTTATACGTATTTCCGCCGAAATCCCCGGCGTCGCCTCCTCCTCTTCAAGTAGGGTATAATACTCGCTGTACCTGCTGTATGTGGTCTTACACTTAGAGCTCAACGAATCAATCCGTTGGTACTGTCACAGCTAAGTACTACGCACTGCAGCTAGTTTATACGCGGCGAGACGGTGACTCTGATAGGCTCTTAATGCGCAAATAGCTACTAGCTACTAGGCTGCTGCGTCACAATCAGCTGGCAGTTGTACTGAACCGCAAAGAAACCTCACAGAAAAAGTGGATATCAAGTGAGTTGAAAATAAAATGTATGTATGCGTATATAGCCTGTCAGTATTGCGAACGTGTTGTGCAATAGAGGGAGTTGCATCTCCTTGGTAACGTTATGTAGTCGCCATGTTTTTTATCAATCAATTCAATTATAGGCAATGTTACAGGTGTACATGGTTATAGGGATGCCACGACATAGAAATTTTTATGTCACATGTCATAGAGGTTTATGTCACGACATGTCATATGTCACGACATAATTAATGTTTCGCAACTGAAACTGTTATTTATGAAACTGTATAGTTATTTTGATTTAAACATGCAAAAATATCAACTTAAACATCAGTAATATTAATTATGACATTGACAACCAACATTGCTCATACTTATTTGTCAATTTTTCTCATATTTATTGTATCAAATTTGATCAAAATGAATGGAAAAGTGTGCATTATTAGGAGATATTTATGTCACGACATAAAGAAGCCTATGTCATATCATATCATGAAGCTTTATGTCACGACATGTCGTATGTCACGACTATCGTGGCATCCCTACATGGTTATACAACAATAAAAGTGAGTTAGTGTACAATTGCACTAAAGGTAATCTAGTAAGTACCAGACCCCTTAACACATTAACTTAACATTAAAAGTAAGTACTTATTGTTACTTATATAATTACAATTAGCTAGCTGCTAAGTGTATCAAAGTTGGGTGGCTTGGGATGTTTGGAGCAGATGCTTCAAGGACATATAAAATGGAAACCATGTTGGTTGTCTGGATCAAAGTTTCTCATAAAATGTTGCCATAGGATTTTAGTTAGTTGAAGTTTAATGGTAACAAAAGGTTGAGTTAGCTAAGTCAATTACTAGCTGGTAAGCTGTTGAAAGCTCAAGGAAGTCTGTTGAAGAATGTACTTCAGTAGGGTATGTGATGTGTAGGTGATGGTAGGTCACATTTGCTAACTAATGAGGCAAATGTCAACTATCATCTCCTACACATGCACATACATTACAGGAGTGCATGCTCAACACATTTACAGCACATCACATATTATGTACAAATACACACTTTACTGTAGTGTTAAATAGCTACTAGTGCTGGGCGGTATTGAAAATAGCAAACAGTATACCTTCCATAAAAAGTATCACGGTATTAATGTAAAAGCCAATAGTATTAAAGTAACTGCCATTTACCTCAACAAAAGCACCAAATACCCATGGTAGCTCAGCAAACCTCAGGTACAAATTACCGCAAACAAACTTGTTTACATAGTTTGGTTAACTGACTACATCAGCACCTGCCTACAAACATTGTCACATGTCTGGTTACCTTCTAAATGTGGGATGAAACAAGCCCACAGGGAGGCCATAGTGCCCAGACAGTATGGTGGTATTAAAAAAAAACAGGCAGTATCAAAACTGGTATGACTTAAATATCACAGATTACTAACAATACCAGTATATCGCCCAGCTCTAATAGCTACACAAGGAATTTTAGATGTCAGAACATGATATGTAGAAAAGATATCAGGATTCAGACAGAGTAGTTAATTCATGGAAAGAGAACTGAGGCTGGACACGTAGCTGCTATCTAGCGGGTCCAGCTACGGGCTATCTAGGGCTCACAACCAGCTAATACGAAAGTAAATTTATAGCAAGGTCTTTATATTCAACACCGGTGGCAGAGGAAGTAGTTTATGTGAGAGAGGGCTAACCAGAGTATAGAATCTGTGGCTGCTGAGGGGCACAGCCCCCAGAAGCTGCAGCCAATTTTAGGTTTTGCATGTCTCAAAGTTCACCAGAATGCGCAATTTGAAGCACTATCACAACTTTTTAGTCAAAAGTATTTAAAACTGGGTATTTGCATATTATAAACTCTTGGAAAATGTTGACTACAGGGTTAATAAACATACAGTATTTATAAGCAGTTCAAAATAGCCTTTTAGACACCTGGAAACACTTGGTACACCAACTCTCTCAAGTAAGAGGTCAGTGGTTTGATCCCACTGTAGGCAAAAAAATTTTTTTCGTTTTTCAGATTACTTTTAGGAACACATCTTTATGAAGCACTTTTGACTACTCTATTAGGGTACTATTTGCCATCATCATTTCAGAACTGTGTTAACTTTATTCGAAGTGAGATCAAAAATTGCTGAATCTTTCTGCAGACACATTTTGACTTGGCTGCTGCTGCTTCAATCTCTTCTTCAAGAAGAATACTTTTGACAAGAGATTGCCCAGAATGATCAGGGGAATCTTGAACGCTGACCACTTTAGTTGTTTTTACTTAAGTTTTTATGTTTTCCCTTGCCACACCCACTTGTGTGGCATTTTATTGCCTTATCCATGGTTGTGTGTGTCCAAGGACTCACTCGCTAGTTAGCTTGTAACATAACTTTGTTATTCATCACTATTGATGATTTTTCTCTCTTTGAGCGTTCTATTAGAGTATATCGATCTTTTGCATGGTTTTCAGCCCCACTCCAGGAAGGTGAAATATCATTCCGAGGGGGGCTAAGCCCCCTCACCCCCCCTTTCCACTGCTTATGTTCAACACCACAGTGCTGTACAGCCACATCCAGCCATCGCAAGGTGAGCCAGAGCTGCTATAATTGCTGAGATCACTAATACTAGTTGCTTGGAAATGTAGCTAGACTAGCTATACCTAGTCTGCATGGCCAGACCCTAGCTACTCCAAATGCCCCATTCTCTCGTAGCAGGCACTTATAATCTCTAATCAATAAGCGCTGTGTGGAGAGTAGGGTCTGGCCACGCGAGACTAAGCTAGCTATACCTAACTCTGACTAATTTTAACAGTGAAAGTTGAATACACTTTTTAATTTCACTCCAGAGTCAGTCTACTTTAGCTGCCTGTGCTACCAATTTTTAGCCAGTTGTGAGCCTTGGATAGAGCCCAATTGATCTCTAAACACTGCCAGTTCAGCTTTGGTTTTTTTTCCAGGCTACAAACCTTACATATGTATACTTCTCTATACCGGGATGCAATACGAATCTGCCTGATATTATATTTTTGTAACTGAAATCTAGATTCCTTACTAAATTCAGCTGATATACCATCATTACCATGTACAACTCTAGCCTGGTATAGCAACCTATTATGTTAAGGATATGCAACTGCTCTATTATGTTGATAGCTGCATAGCACTAGGTTTTTCCTACCAGGAAACTGTTTACCAACACAATCATAGCACGTTTGCAAACCATCTAGTGTGCACAGAAAATGAAAATTTCCATATGATACAATATGTAGTAGCTATCTGCTTACTGTCTTTTATGTTGTACACAGCAGGCTGGTACATAGCACATTAAAGACACATAATCACTACTGTCAACTACAACCAAACCAATAAATGTCAAGCTGCACTTATTGTAGCCCCCGTCAACCATTATTTGAAGGACCAGTACAAGTGAAGTCTTGTCAACATGTGAGTTGCATGTGCATATGTATGTATAAGATCACCTGCTTAGGTGTGTGTTTGACATAATGTGCTCACAGTAATTCTATTAATCTACATTGGTGTGCTAATATACAACCGTATGTACACAGTGATGTGCAAGCAAAAAAAGGGATGCAGTAATATAATAATACTGTATGAATGAATTGCAGTTTGTATCTGAACTTGTCAATTGGAGAACACAAAACATATTGTAATGCACTAGTATACTTGGTAACATGGCAGCTTACCACATTACTGTTTGGATGTTTCAAAACTAATGACCTTTACTAATATTCATCACATTCACAGGAATGGAGAAAAAAGTACCTACAAGCTTTTTGTGGTATCAGTGAAGCTGAACCAGCAAAGTTAATGGTCTACAAAGACAAAGGATCCACACTTGATGGAAAATCTGTGATACAGGAGATTCTATTTACAGATGTGAAGCGTATCAACTACACAAAGGATCGAGATAGGAGAATTATTGATGTAGAGCTGGTCAGCCAGGATAGAGATCAGTTTTCATTCTATGCAGAATCTTCTTTCTCAGATTTCACTGTTTGGTTCAAATATTGTGGCTTTCTCTGTACCATTCCATGTTACCCGATTCCAGATGTGCCACAAGAGAATTTGATCTCAGAACAGGAAATGAATCAGTATACTGACCCTAAAAAATTTGATGCCAGTAAGTTGTGAACACAGTGCATGTATAATATATACATGTACATAAACATAATTAAAAGCTGCAATTAGTATAGGTAATCATAGGCGGCGGAAAGGGGGGGGGCTAGGGGGCTAAAGCCCCCCCTAGGTCTGCTGAGGGGGGGCTTAGCCCCCCCTCAGAATGATATCACACCGAAATTATCTTTCTTGGAGTGGGGCTGAAAACCGTGATAAAGATCGAGATACTCTAATAGAGCAGTCACACTAATAAAGTAGTCAGTGTGTAGCGAGCTATGTAAGGATTTTTATGTAGTTTATCAGCTAGAAATGGTAGCTGGTGAGGTGGAAAGCTCTTGTGAGCTGGTTGTGACCTTTTTTTTTTTTTTTTTTTTTTTTTTGGTCTCACCTTACCAAACTATAGAAAGAAGTCTGGGTCAGCTCAGCGAAGCCCCCCCTCATATCAACTACTTCCTCCACCGCTGTAGGTAATCACACACATTTGAGTGTAATTAGGGAATAATTGTATGAGTAACAATCAAAATTGCACGAGGCAAAGCCGAGTGCAATTTTGGCTGTTACGAGTACAATTATTCCATAATTACACGAAAATGCGTGATTGCCTATTAATCACATAGTGACCACCCTTCGTGGTTTGTAGTACACATCTATCATAGGCGGCGGAAAGGGGGGGACTAGGGGGCTAAAGCCCCCCCTAGGTCTGCTGAGGGGGGGCTTAGCCCCCCCTCAGAATGATATCACACCGAAATTATCTTTCTTGGAGTGGGGCTGAAAACCGTGATAAAGATCGAGATACTCTAATAGAGCAGTCACTCTAATAAAGTAATCAGTGTGTAGCGAGCTATGTAAGGATTTTTATGTAGTTTATCAGCTAGAAATGATAGCTGGTGAGGTGGAAAGCTGTTGTGAGTTCGTTGTGACCTTTTTTTTTTTTTTTTTTTTTTGGTCTCACCTTACCAAACTATAGAAATAAGTCTGGGTCAGCTCAGCGGAGCCCCCCCTCATATCAACTACTTCCTCCGCCGCTGACATCTATCCAGTTCTATGTGGCCATTAACTTCTACCAGGTGATTGCATCATCCTTCCTTGTATTACATCATTTGTTGTTGCACTTAAAAGGCTTTGTGCATCAGGGATTCTGATTGGCTACTCAAAATGTCTACATATGTTACACTTAAAAGGCTTCTATTGTCAGCTTCTTTGATTGGCTATTCATCATATCACTTTCTTGTTGTACTTAAAAGGTTTCTGTTATTCTGCTATTTTATTGGCTACTTTACAGTGCAATTACAGAAACAAGGCCATGCGATTTGGGATTAATTGCACTCCTACTATTGAGACTAATGTATGGCAAATTAAATCACTATGTAATTAGTACTAGTAATAGCATGGGTAGCAGTGAAATTAGGGATAAATACCACGAGTGTTGTATTGGAAATGGGGATAAATTTCACGAGGTGAAGCCGAGTGAAATTTACCATTTCCGATACAACACTCGTGGTATTTATCCCAAATTTCACTGCTATACCCATGCTATTCCCAGTTAATACCATACTCGCTGCATATACGCATGCTGCACATTAGCGTTGCTATGTACGCAACTTGTCGCTATGTACTAAACACACGTCAACACTAATTGGCGCTACATTGTTAACGTAAATTCTAGCCAATGAAATTGCAATTACAACTTTTTCACTGCTACCAGTGAAATACAGGATAAATTCCACTGCTACTATTGAGACTTTTGTATGGGCAGTGAAACAGGTATGGTATTATTAAGAAAATTGTGATGTTCATGGCTTCTGTTATTATTAATAAGTTTGTCAGCAGCGTAAACACACAAGACCATGCATGATAGCAAGAGTAAATAATGGGAGATTTATTTACTCTTGCATTATTTTTAGCATTACAGTATTTACTCTTGATGATAGTACTAGTTCTTAGTATGTTGGCATTGCCTTACAGTTTTATTGTACCGTGCATAGGCAGATCTAGGAGACACTGCCAGTGGCGTAGCCAGGAAAAAATTTTTACTGAGGCAATGTTTATACATTGACCAAATTGAGAGGGTCTGCTTCTGACTCAAACTGATTCACAAATATTTTGAAGTATGGGTGGTACAGCATTTGCAGGTTGACTATCTGGTTGGAAGGAGGAAACTGTTTCAGAAGACTGGGCATTTTTCTACATGTCATAAGTAATGCTCCAGCATAGTTAATGCTACAGTATACCATGCTTCAACTATTAGACTAGTTTAATTGCATTCAATACAACTTACTGCAAAGATATTTTGAGCGGCCCGGGCCAGGCCAACCATACATGGACTGCAACGGAGGTCATAGTCATGCACACTACTTTTTTATTGATCTGATGTGTTGTTTAAGTCAGAGATAATTATCTCTTTCATGTAATGCTCAACTGCATGTGCTAAGCATGTCAAGATAGGAAGTTTGGGGGAATGCTCCCTCAAGGAAATTTTTGAAATATTGCTTTGAAATGGCTTTTTTTATTGTAGCTGCTAATGCATATTAATATACATGATCAATTAACTCAATGTAATGCCATGCAGTTGACTCGTTAGAACTTTTGAAAAGTAATGTAAAGACAATTAACATAGATGTAAATGATCAAGCAGTGTAATGAGAACAGCGGCAATAATCTGTATTGAATGCTCTATTAGAAAATATTACAATGACTGCTCTATTAGAGTATCTTGATCTTTTACAAATTTAAGCCACACAAAATCTGTAGTACTAAACAGGGCTGGAGCCTATGGTGACATGGTGCTGGACCACGTTTCAGCTACTGGGGTACAGTAATGCTGTCTAGTAACGTTTGAGTAGAAAATTCGGGATGCCAAAACTCAGGCCTGCTCAGCCTGTTGTTGAGCATTTTTACCAAGGCAGCTGCCTCGGTTGCCTCAATGGTAGCTATACCACTGAATGCTAGGAGAGAATGAGGGGCGCAAGGTGTTATAGGATAAAATCCACTAAGAAGAGAAGAATAGAACTTGGAACTCTAGTAAACAAGTTATAATTATTCATTTACATAACTTTTTGTTTGGTGTAGCTAGGGCATACACTTTCTAAGACTCTATAGGATATCTTCTGGGAGCATTTTTTCATAGATATTTAGCTAGCAAATGCATGCTTTGAAAACATAAATTGGTTAGACAAACCTGTTTGATGGTAAAGTGTACTAAACATTAGGTAGTATTAGAGTAGTGACTGCTGTATTAGAGTATCTTGATCTTTAGCACAAAATTTCAATTTATTAACTCATTTGTCTAGTTTATAACTGTCAAATGCATTTATAAGTGGTCTTCTATTTGCCTATTGGCTTTCTACAGTGTGAATGCATGATTCTTGTTTCTGGTGCCAATATAGTCCTGCAAATTAATGGGTGGCAAGAGAGGGTCGGATGGGGGGATCCCCTATTGGCCCCCCTCAGATCTGCCTATGGCACCACATATCCTAGTACAGTTCAGTGGGGGGAGAACAGTGTGGCTTGAGGATGATCGCATCCCACTATCCCTCCCATGACTTGTATACACTATATGTGACCAGATTTGCAAAAAGGTACCTTTTTCACACACACAATTTGACCCATTTTTTGAACTTTGAAGCTTCATAACGTTTTGATCATTTCGTATAATTGGCTGAAATTTCCATGAATGTAGCTACAGTATTTGGCTGCAGTTGGATACTTAGAGCAAGTTAATCAGTGTAAGAAGTCAATTGTTACATCATTTTGTTTGCTAGTATGTAAAATGTGTTGAAAAGGTACTTTTTCGCAAATCCAGTCACAATTGTGTGGGTATTGGGCAATAAACACAGTTAAATAAGGCAACTATGAATGTGACAATTGAGGTAGGAATCTTGGTTCTATTGTAAAACCGCAATATTTTGATGAAACGATATCAGTATCGTCTAAAATTCTTGAAAACGATATTATCGTGATATCATGATTACCGCAGTGTTCTCCAATAATATTGTATTAACTATTGTAACACGTAGTAGAACATCACACTGCTGCTGTTGTAGTTCCAGGAAAGAGAAGGATACAGGGAAGATCCAGATTATAGATCCAAGTAATAGAACAAGACTCTAATAGAGCAGTCACCCATATAATAGAGCAGTCAAGTACACTCTAATAAAGTAATTATGATAGTAGATTGTGATAAGAAACTTGATGATTTGGATTTTTGAATATTTCTACACATTGTAGCAGTAAATTATTATAAAATGTGGTGATGCAAAACTGAGTATGAGCCTCTATTGCCAGTCAGCGGTCTTTTAGTAATGGTACATGCCATACGTATGTTATTTTATATACATCCATTCATGCTGCTGCAGGTTATGCCACTTGGTGTAGTTTCATAGCTAGTAGAGCACCTGTCAAAATATGAAAAGAATATCGTGATAATTAGTAATATCGTGATATATTCCCATGATATATCGTGATAGTAAAATTTCAATACTGCCCATCCCTATATTAAGGATATTCATTTGTCACTAAATTTATATAGTAAATATTTTTTGTACAGAGTTCATGTGGGTAGTTCACATACTTGTGGAAGGAGTTGCAGAAAGTAACACTACCTTGGCTGGGCTACGTGTTATCACAATTCGTGGCAGTGATGCCACATTCAATGTGCATGACTTTCATACCGGGAAACACTTGCTGTCTTGGGATCAAGGAGCAATAAGGCAATCTGGTTGTCTGAAGTCACTTGTGTTTTTAGAGGCGGGAAGGAGATGTACAGGAGGTCCAGGATTGTTGTGGATGCATCATCCGATATCACAGGCTATGATACTGCGAAAATCCCTTCAAGAGTAAGTTACTTTATATGGTATCAAATAACACCATGCCATATGGGGATTTTTATTTTATTGCAGTTTTCTGTACTATGGTCCTGAAAGTGTCACTCAACCAAGAGCAACAACCCAGATTTCATGTGATGCTCCAACTAGCAAAAGCTATCTTAATAATAAAATGTTTGACTCATTCCCACCATCTCATGAAGACCGGCACAAAGACCTTCTATCAGCAGCTGTTTCAAGCATGAGAATACAACCACTGCCACCACTGTATGAGTACAACTTTCATGGTGTTTCTGACTCCCAACGTGCCGGGATTAAGTCAGTGTCATCCCAAGCCTCAGCAGACTCACAATATTCAAGTGGTTACTATTCTGAAAACAGTAGCTTGTCAGATTGTCGCAATGATGCTTTTTTGTCAAACACTAGCAAACCACTTTATCCCAAGGGAACCTGCAAGCTTCTCAGGTGCAATGAAAAGAAGCATAGAGAAAGCAGCAGCAGTACTGAAGATGACAAATGTCCTTCAGCATTGAAACATTCAAAGTGTATGTCAACCAAATCATGTACTCACTCGTATCAGAACTGCTTCAAACATTCTTCTACAACCAATAACTATGAGAATGCCTCATCATTGAATACATCAGATGCTCCTCCCCTTCCACCAAAACCTATGAAGAAGAAAACTCCCATATATGAAAACCGAGACACACCTACATTGTTTTCTTCATCCAGTAGTAAACATCACAGAAGACAACATAATGAGCAGGGTCTGTCATGTGAACCGCCACCACATATGCCAGAAAGACCAAACAGGTCTGTACCACAGACTACAACTTAAATAAGAATCTGTTTTGGTTGCATATAACAGTTAATGAGTTTATGGGATTAGATAAATCTTTTATTTCTATGTTCTAAATTGATGATAGCTAGTTTAGAGCACTGTTGGTGAGAGTTGAAAACAGCAATTGATGGATAAGTCAGTATAATCATAGAAAAGCCAACAAAGATTTAGTACGCATAGATATGGTCCATATTACTGTATTCACTAGCAGGGGCGGATCCAGACTTATAGAAAGGGGGGGTCAAAAATGAACTAAGGCACTACACTGTCTCTGGTTTGATAAGGTGAGACCAAAAAAAAAACAAAAGGTCACAGCCAGCTGACAATAGCTGCCCACCTCACCAACCACACATTTATAGCTGATAAAGTACATAAAAATCCTTAAATAGCTCACTACACACTGTTCTAATACTGTGACTGCTTTGTTAGAGTGACTGCTCTATTAGAGTATCTCGATCTTGGTATACTAAAAATTTTTGGAGGGGGGTCAAGAGCCCCTTTGACTCCCCCCCCCCCCCCCCACTGTATCCACCCCTGTTCACTAGGTAGCAGTGTCACAATCAATTCAAGGCCTGAAGGTTGTTTTCGAATGTAAATTATCATCAAATCTTTTATCAGTACATCTCAAAGTTACTTTAGTGTGTAATTATCCAGAGTTACTTTACCAGAGAATATTGAATAGTAAATATGTGCAATGATAGAGCATGTATAGGCACACAAAATTTGTTCATATTTCACAATTGGTAACTTTATTCAAACTGCACTATATGGCCGTTAAATTTCTAATTTTTCCGCTCCCCTTATACAAAACTAACTGGAGTTTATGAGGAAATTTTGACAAAAGGAAAGCTCGATGAATCCACCACTTCATCAGCATTGAAGAATTTTAATGTTGATATAAATCAAGAAATCATAGATTAAACACAAACTTTTAGGAACACTTATGGATGTTTGATAAAGTAAAATTATAGGAATTTAATTGATTCGTCAAATTCATCATTTTTTCTTTCATCAAAATTTTGTGTCCTACAGTATAACAAATTGCAGATAGAGTACGTATTTCAGTGGTGAGGTCCTGTTCAGGTGAAGGGATATATTTCGTGTCCTTATACATACTTACCGAGCATATAATTATAATAACTATTTGTGCATATGGTACTAGAAACAATGTTGGTGTATTTAAACTGTCAACGTAGTAACAATAGTTTACTTGTGTTACAGGTCACATTCAGACTCAGAAGCCAGTAGTCTTCCTCCTACTCTGTCAAAGAATCAAATGGAATTGATTGCTCTTCAGAGGTGCTCCCCAATCATAGTGGAGAAGTTAAATATTCCAGCTATTGTGCCACACCTGCTGGCAAAAGAGATGTTAACATACAGGGATACTCAAATTATGCTAAACCAAAGCAACCCTGACGTTGATAAAGCTATGCACCTTATCTGCTTTGTACTACCTAGACAAGGTGATGGCTTTTTTGAGAAATTTCTTCTTTGTCTTTGTGAATCAAAACTGGGAACTGGGCATAGTGACATTGTAAAATCACTAACAGCTACACTGAGTGAGGTTAAAGGAACTATTTCTGGGCCTGTGAGGCCTACATTTGTAGACACTATTCCATAGATAGCAAACCCTGTATATTTTGTGCAATAATACAACATTTGCTTATTTTAACCAATGACTTGAACAATTAAATTGTGCATCAATATGTGTGAGTATAATGATCTTTGTAACTGTATGATCTGCATAATTGTAATCATCATTTATTTGCTGTGGAGACTGTATATCATATTAACACTGTCTAATAACATTAACACATATTCTTGTGAGAAGGTTATGCACAAAAACCTGAGTAGTGCAATCATCACCAGAAAAGTCATGCTTTTGGTAATACACAATGTAGTTATATACAATTTTCTTGTGGTATAAAAACTCTGCATACCACATCAAGCAGATAGTGTCATAGAAAATGTATATCAGTCTAATGCTCACACACCTAGTCAACACAGCATGGACTACAACAGAAACAATTAGACAAGTACCACATATGCTCATGTCATGCAGTTGTGCGTGTGTGTGTGTGTGTGTGTGTTACAGGAGAGAAGATTTTTTTTGAATAAATCATCAAAGGGAACTTAACAAGACATTCATGTGATAATGGAATTAGCATGTGATGCCACATCAATACCCTGTTGGTAATATGAGTGCTCTAAAGCTGGATAAAAATGGCTTGTAAAGTAATGTAATTGTTCATACGTCTTATAGATAGCCTTTTCAATTGCATGTACTTGGCTACCTGTAACTTGACTTGTGAATGTGGTATCACCCTGAAATTTGGTCCCCTTATATATACCCTTAACATAGCACTATGGCTTGAAGGTGATAAGTTGAAAACATGAGGAGTTATGCATATGATTAGTCAAACTTGACAATTTGGAAAGGCTATAAGATCCCTTTTCACAGACTGGGTCACATTATAATGACTAATATTGGGTATGTATTAATTCATGATTGTGAGCTCCGTGGTCTACTGTGGCTATGTACTGTACGTAAATCCATACAGCACATGAAATGATGGTGAAATATTCTGACTATCACCATAGTGTATTATTTCAGTTATCACTATTACATATTATATACACACATGGGTGCAATGATGTGAAGTAGCTAGTGGTATAGAACATGTGATAATACTTCATATAAATTATCACTTAATCTGTATCTGCTGTACAACTATTTGATCATGCCAATTGTGGTTCATTTCACATGGTCAAAATTACCATTCAATCAATACTCGCTGTGTATACATACTATCTTGGATTAAAGTTTCAATTTTTGAATGCTTAGTGTGATGTATGTGTGCTTGTGTGTATGCTTGCATGAGTGTGTTTGTGCAATGTGTGTATGTGTACATACAGGCATGAGGAAAGGAGGAAAGTTAATATTCTGTGTAATGCTCAACATTCCTGATATATATGTGTGAGTCGGATGACGTCTTAGAAAAACATTTCACTATGTCGAGATTTCCTTAACCCATTAATTTGTGGTGAATACTTTCAAAGTGGCCCATCATGCATGTCGGTACAATCTGTTGCCTGTATTCCATAATAATTGTGGGATGGTTTTTGTATTGTGTTGCAGCTGCTATAACTGTTATAATACTGTATACCATATGTGACCGGATCTGCGAAAACCCGACATAATGGCGCAAGCCTATAAATTTTCAGTCTATAAGCCATTGATTTGCAATGGGTAAAATATTTGCGTAATCGAAAAAAGAATTCATAATTTTTTAAAACGCTTTGTTCTTTGTGAAGGAAGGGTCGTATGATAAAAACCTGGATATCATCTTATTCGCCTACTCAAGCGGAGTTCAAAAATCGTTGTTCCGTTGCAGTAGACTAAAGGATACGCAAGTTATGGGCGTTTGTTTACGTCACGTCGAAACGATCGTACGCGATCGATTTTTCTTCACTGATTTCGTCTCTGTGTGCAGTGAAGAATGGTAGCAGAAGACAACTCTTACCCAGTAATGGACTCCCCTATTCATGGCGAACACAATGGTGCAAGTTGTAACTCTGTATTGCATTGTATTTGTAAGTTACAGCCGTTTTTGTAAGCGCATGTAATTTATTTTCCCATGCAATACTTGCTGTACAAATCGATCTTTCTGTTGTTGCTACTTTGTAGGGCTGTAACAAAAGTTGTTGCCATATGAGGCTGAAACTTGGCCAGAGCATACACTTGGCTAAGTATATTATAGATATTCAATAATAAAGAATTTGAAAAATGCGCCATTATGTCGGGTTTTCGCAGATCCGGTCACATATAGCTACGCACCACACACTACACTACACACACACACACACACACACACACACATAATTTATGTACAGTACATTACGCACACATACAATACACCACACACATATTGCTAGATCCCTCCAAAGTCTCTTAGGAACATACCAATGATATAGACTTTAATCAGTCATGACACCAAAAAGTAACTGCTTGGTATATAAGCTACACATGTACACACGCACGCACGCACGCACGCACGCACGCACGCACGCACGCACGCACGCACGCACGCACGCACGCACGCACGCACGCACGCACGCACGCACGCACGCACGCACACACACACACACACATGCGCGCACACATAAACACACAAATGCAAAGTCTTCAGCTGCCATGCTAGCATGATCATGCCTACCCAGTGAACCAGCAGTAGGACACCCGTATGCTATGCAGGTGCTAGCTAGGACACGTGGATCTTCACCTGCTCAGAAACTGGCATTTGTTTCCCTGGTTAATACCAGGTACCAATTTATGTTACATGGGTGGGCTGCCTCCCCAGGTTGACACCAGGTCACCATGCAGGTCCCCATTTATAGCTGGGTGGACTTGAGCAATGTGAGTAAGTTTGTAAGTTTCTCGCTCAAGGAAATAACAGCAAAACCAATTTAGTGTAACCAAGAGTTCATAATATATATATATATATATATATTTAGGTATAATTATTATTATGTACTCTTGGCATAACTGAGCACCGAACGTGGAGCCTTTCGATTACCAGGCCAATGCTGTAGCCACTTGGCTATGCTGCCTCACTCTACTTCCACATGCTCATGTTTACACAGCATAATTATGTCAAATGATGCTATGTACAGAGTTTATAAATTGGACACTTTAATGTGATCAATTTCTACTTAGACACCACAGTTAGTGCTGGAATGTTAACAATTGCTGGGTAACTATGCAGACGTCAATCATTGATGTACCACTCTGCGTGGGCAGTTCAAAGGCGTGGGCAGTTCAAAGTCACCGCCAGTGCCATAATTTGTATATTGCACTGCTGCAGACCGCAGCAAGTACATTATAACTTATAACGCACTGGTTGCGGTTTTGTAGACCACAACGAGTGCATTATAAGTTATAATGCACCGACCGCAGTGCAATATACAGATATTGCACTGGCTGCGGTTTTGTGCAGCATAGCACAAGTGCCGGTGGCGAAGACCACTACGACACCTCACCTAATAGGTGGAAAGACACTTCACAGATCACTCGAATTCTTTTATAGCCCGACATGTAAAGGTCAATTGTGGGCCATAACGTCACCAATACGTATAATGTTTACAAGCAGCCAATGGCGATCGAAAAAGCCAACGCGGGTGGCCACAACTCTAGTCTACATATATATAAACGTACTTATACACCTTACTAGTCTGGTGCCATCTTAGCCCAGATTAAACTGTAGTCCACTTCGACAATGACTCAATAAAACAAATATATTCTAAATAATACTAACCTTTACGTTCGATTGTGGGAACCAGTTTTGTCATGCCACCAGATTCGAGTTTAGCCAGTGTGAATAGTAAGAATTAGACTCGTATCGTTTAGTAGTTAGGTTTTGTTTACTTAAACCGTCTATTTAGCTGCTTTTTTCGCTCGAGAGAATCACTATGACGATTAGTCTGGCGCTTAGTGTATATGGCGATTGAGTGATCACGCTGGCATGCTGAGCACTACATGATGAGAGTCGAACAGCGAATGCAGGTTAGTGATATAACCCATAGCGTACTAGCTTTCAATATCTCAGGTGGCTGCAGGGGGAACGTCATCGCAACGTCCAGCTTGGTTACCCACAATCGATGTTAGAAACCTGGCCTTTATAAGTGTTACAGCTGTCTTGTGAGACTCTCCCCACCTATTAGGTGAGTGGTACATAACAGTTATACAACGTTCACTCGCAGCGGCGGAGGAAGTAGTTGATATGAGGGGGGGGCTCCGCTGGGCTGACCCAGACTTATTTCTATAGTTTGGTAAGGTGAGACCAAAAAAAAAAAAAAAAAAAAAGGTCACAACCAACTGACAAGAGTTTTCCACCTCACCAGCTACCATTTCTAGCTGATAAACTACATAAAAATCCTTACATAGCTCACTGCACACTGACTACTTTATTAGAGTGACTGCTCTATTAGAGTATCTCGATCTTTATCACGGTCTTCAAGAAAGATAATTTCGTTTTGATATCATTCTGAGGGGGGGCTAAGCCCCCCCTCAACAGACCGAAGGGGGGCTTTAGCCCCCTAGCCCCCCCCTTTCCGCCGCCTATGTTCACTCGTGCTCTGCCTGTATAAACGCACTTGCCTTCGGGCCTGACGGCCCTCAGGCTCGTGCGTTTATATCAGGCAGAGCACTCGTGGCCGTTGTATAACTATATAATATGACGCTCTAAACCAAATATGGACATTAATTTTATGGATGACTGATAATGGTTCACTCTCACGATTCTTCATTGACAAAGCTACGCAGTAGATACACTACATAAATATAACATGAGAGTATAATGTAATCAGCATACTGCGCCCTGCTAAAGCAATCCCCTAGACATAGCTAATCTACAATGGCAAATCATTGAGCTAAATTGTATATAAAGTTTACTTAATTTCCTTACCATTTGCACCGTGGGGTAATGAAAACAACAAACATGTGTTGTGGTTTCAAGCAGGCAGCGCATGCAATTCAAGAAAAAGGTTTTATTACAAAACGTGTGCAAGTAAGCTGACAACAGCCTAGGCATCTGTATTGCTAGTGTATTTTCTGGTGTTTGAACAAAGTGAATTAGCAAGAAAATAAGCTCCCACGTGAATATGTTAGTAGTGTCACGTGATGCATGGTATATAAGGATGTGTGGTGTGTATTAAATTCATTCTAGGCCATGTGTGTGATCAGGTTGGCTCCCAACCCTCCCATCCCATTAGATTTTTTCTCCTTAATGATGTTGTAGATGAGTGACCTGCAGCAGCTTCAGGACTTGAATGAATTGTATGCATACATAGCAGAGTGAGTCATTTTTGGTTTTTCCTGAGTGGAAAAAATCCACCAGGTTTTCCCAAGAGCTATCCTGGGGCTGGATGGCTCTGAATTTTTTTTTCAGCTTATTTTATGTTTGGCTAGCCCTCATTCTGCTCTTGTTTGTGATCTTTGTAGTTATGATAGTGAAGGAATTATTAGTTGTAATGTGCTAATTGTGTTTTTTGTCTTTTACAAGTGTTATTAGTTATAGCCAACCAGCTTGTGGTGGCACAAACCTAAGGTGGTAATGGGTGATAGTTTTGCATGCATCACGTGTAAAAGTACTAGTATGGTGTGGGAGGCTACTATTCTTAAATAGAAAACTTTCTGCTACTGTATAATTATAGTGTTGGGTAGCTAGTGGTGATTATAAGTTAGGACGTGAACAGTGCTACATCACCTTACATGCACATCTTGTTTACCACAACGAGACATGACTCAGCGTAGGGTAAGTTTTAACTAGCGGCGCGCGTTTCTGACTAACTCCGTTTCGGTACGCGCGGCGCAAGGCGAACTATATAAATACTGTTCGGTTTTCAGCTTCTGATGAAATCACTACAGCAGTGAAGGATTGGGCAAGGGTTAGCACATAAGGAAGCGACGAGATCATGACAGGACGCGTGATACATTCTGGACCTATTTATGTTAAAGGGAAAGTAAGTTTCTCGCATGCAGCCACTCCTTGCATACTAGACGCTGCCATGGGCACTCTCTCAGTACTACGCCGTGCACTGCAGGCATACTGTGCATATAGCACGGTTGGAATTGGATCTCCTGATCTGAACTTTTTCCTCTTTTTATATTCTTTAATAATGTAATTTAATTATAGTGTAAGTCTTGCCAGGGCTCTTCCGATACTTAACTTATCGTCATGACTACTACTCTGTGGGCCTCGCTGTAAATGCATGGTAGCTACCCTCCTAGGCCCCTGTATGTATATATTGTCTTGATCAATAAGACGTCTTCTTTCTTCTGTCCTAATTAAATAAACTTAGTAGACAATGAAAACACGGGTAGCTAAACCGGCTGATCACTCAAAGGCTTGCTGTCAGACCTTCAGTGCTATAGTCACTGTATTATAAAAGCAGTAACAATGCATTCTTAAATATGACTATTCGTTGTACTTTCCCAACAATTCACGATGCACAAGTACATAGCTAGTAATTAATTATACATTAGGCCAAGACAAATAAATTTTATGTTTCACGGATGCGGCGGGTCAAAATTTCCGGTTTCCAAAATAATGTAAATCACGTGACCATTTCAACATGGCTGGTGAATGTTCTTTGTCGATAAACTCGTCCTTAAATGAGTGGTTGAGTGTTGTATTAAAGCGAGGCTTAGTAATTATTAAGAATAGAGTGATAGTACAATGTTCCTGCGAAGAAACGTTTAGAGCTCTTGTTAGAAAAGTCGCACCGGAATTGGAAGAGGAAAGAGTGAAAAGGGTGGTGATTTCTGCAGATGAAAAGTTTGTTGACGTCCACGAAGTAGCTATGGAGGCACCTATCAGTGTTTGTAGGTTATTTAATTGTAAACATTGCTGTATATACTTCGAAAGTGCTGATTCCACGTCAGCATATGATAAAATCATAAAATCAATATTATACATAAACTCTAATTCCGTTAGTGTATAAACTTGACAGGCACCATTCTTTTTTTATTTTTCGACCTGCCGGGTCACCTTTGAGGGGAAAATAATCCATGAAACATAAGATTTGTTTGGTATGGCCTTATGTAGCTATGCATGCAGCCTTGGAATGATATATTTTAATGTTGTATGGGGTTGCACCATGTTTATTGCATGTAGCTAAGTATGCTAAACCAGTGCTGCATACTGTAACTGAACAGTGCACGAATACTACTACAGCAGTTATATACGTAATACATTATTATAATTGTCCGCATTACAGAGCAAGACAACACACTTACGGGCTTCTTGTCAAGGCTCAACCCAGCCAGCCAAACTAGAGCTTTTTACAAATGAGACCATGGACAAGAAGTTACTGGACATATTATTCACTGAAGTAAAGAAGATAGAAGTGGTTGATGAAGAGTCTAAGAGGTTCATTGCTGTGACAACACAGAATGATGAAAGTCTAACATTTTACGTCAAATCACAAACTGAGCATAAAAAATGGGTGGACTTTTGCCGTCTATTGGCCATTATTCCTACCTACTTCATCCCAGATCCATCACGTTACTCTTTACTACAGATGGAATTCTATAATAAAGAATTATCCATTCAGAGACATAATGCAGGTATAGCACTGTAACTATCTTTGTATGTGACACTGTCTTATGTGATTCCTTGTTTACCACATTACAACTTATCTTGTGACAGAACAATTTGCTAAACAACATCTATAGTCATGGGAATATTTAGCTTTTCCCTTATTTCTTTGGGGGTGGGGGAAGTTATACATTTACTGTAGCTGCTTTAGGGAAAATCTGAGACAGGCATAAACAATTGATAAGAAACAGACTTTAAGTCTGGCCAGTGCGGTTTACTTTATTGTACAAATATGCACCAATATTTATTCATCATTTTGTAAGCTGGCCTTACATCTGTATAGAAGAACAAAGGTGCCTACAAAATTTCATTTATTTCATTTCCTTACAGAGGAAGCTTGGGTGGTGTACATTATTAATGAAGGCGTGGGGCACACCTTGGGAAGTAAAGGATTTCACATCATCACCATTGGAAAAGATTCTACACTCAATATTCTTGACTATGACACTGAGGCAGTTCAAGTCACTTGGGATCAGGATAAAATCAGGAGATCAGGTTGTGTAGAATCTTTGGTGTTTGTTGAAGCTGGAAGAAGATGTCATGGTGGCCCAGGAATGTTGTGGATGTATTGCCCTGGATTTGCTTTGAGTTTTAGAAGGTGTCTCCATAGGTGAGATCATTAACCAAAACGATATATGTGGTTTTCATGTGGTCAGACAGGGGATTGTTGTGGTAGCAATGTTGTTAGTGATAAGCGTAAACAACATACACTAAACATGTTTGTCTCATTGACCTTATATCCAACAAAAAATCCCACTTGTATTATTTTTTTCTGTAGTTTCCTTTTTGATAAAGCAAAAAGAGGTCACCCTATATCACCCAGTGCGACTGTTAACTCAGGAGCTGACTTGGTTTCCATTGATTCCAGCATCAGAGCAAGCCGTGATGGACTCAATGACTTTAATAACAGTTATGAGCAGAATGGCTCTTTTTCCAGTCAGCCTCACCCAAGTCCCCAAGACCACAGGAGACTTACATGTAGCAGCAGTTTGCCAAGTGAGGTCTCTGCCTCGGTAAAATCTCACCCACTACTAAAAATATCAAAAAGTTCACCACCACCATTATTATCATATGTACACCCAAAGCCAGGTGAGAAACATATGCAATTCTTCAATCTTTAAAAATCCTTTTTTGCTACAGGTTGCTATCAAGAGCAAAATGACTATGCAAGTGTTCCTCTGAGCAAGCCACCAATTGTGTCCAGAAAATGTAAGCCTCCTATACCTCCAAGAACCACACGAAAAACATCAAGTGAAGAAGACAAGTGCATGAAGAATCCAGCTAGTTCCCATTGTAGTGCTGATGTGTCTATTCCAAGCAGCGAGATCATTACCCGATCTCGATCTCACACTGTAGATGAATCCAGTGTTAATCCACATGGTGATGGATATCGTAGACGGCTCAAAACACATGAAATGGTTGTACTCAAGGATAAAAACCAAGCAAGGTTTGTGCATAAAACTCCATGTAATTTAAAATTGTTTTGCATTATAAGCAATTAATCATTTCAGGTTCTGTATAGTTCTGTAAATAGGGTAAAGATAGAAATCCTGACAAGTGTAGTTCCATCCCTCTAAGTATACATTTGTGAAGTGGCTGGTTTTACTGTACATTTATTATACCTATACATTAATAGGAACATGTTACAGACCACCAATCCACTGCACAGTCCTGATCATATTGGGGAACTAGTGCTAATGGGATGTTCAGTAGAGCTACATAATAAGTTGGACATCACCAGTATACTACCATTCCTTAGTTCCCAGTATCTGCTAACCCGTGATGACACAGATGTGCTTACAAATGCTACCACCACTAATAATTCTAAGATTAGCCATTTGTTGAAAGTGTTGCCCAGAAAAGACAAAGGATGGTTTGACAAGTTTTTATACTGTCTTCATCATTCATCTGAAGGAAATGGTCATGCTGGGCTGGTAGAAGAACTGGAGAGTAAATTTGATGAGCTGAGCAAAACAGCTATCACCAGTGACAAAGAGAAGAATACAAAGGAAGTACCCAAAGAAAATTATGAGGTATGCTAAGCACTATTGTATGAGACACCTGTTAACATACGTCACTATTCTCATTTTCAGACTTATCCAATTTATTTGGAATTGCCAAATGAGTCATCTCCATACACAATTAGTGTGATGCCAACAGATTTGGTGGAGTCTGTTATGGAGAAAATTGGCAGAAAGCTGAGTGAGTTGTTTGTTAACATATAAAAGACACAAAATTACCTGGGCTGCACAAGCATGATCAGGGGCTTTACTAACCATTAGATGACATAGCTAAATAACAATAATAAAATTGTGTTCATGTGGTTTAAGTTTGGGTTTTTTTTGTAGACATCAAGAATCCTTTTGATATCATACTGAAAGTAGCTGGTTCACAAAGGCTAGATTCAAGGAGGTCTCTTATGGAATCGAAAGTCTTTAGGAACAGCCGTTTATCGATGGTACTGTAGCACAAGATGCCAGCAAGTAACTTTCTCTATAGCAACAATTGATCATTGACTTAGTTAGTATAAACATAATCGACTTCGCAATCGCCTTAAATATAAGTATACACACTTTTGTAATCAATTCACAATGTCACATCAACACATTATCATGTTGTAAAATATGCTGTGTTAAGTATTAACATGCAACCCATCCTTCACACCATAATATTTGGGAATAATTGTATTGTATAAATATATGGGCACTGCATGTAATATGGTGGGCTTTTCTTGTTGCTATGCTACAGACTATCCTATTATACATATCTGTGTGTGCCATAATAAGTGGTAGAATGTTTATTATTTTGAGACCAGGCCATGTTTGGAATTGGTATACATTATTTCTACACTCTAGCTGGAGTAGCAAACATCAGTAACATGGTATGTGTACATCACATCACTACACACAGTACATCATCTATTATTATTTGTGTAACCTCATTAGTCAGGTGACTACATAGGCAGGCCATTTTGTTTTAAAACAATATAGGTAGATTTTGGGAAATTTATATGCTTGTGGGGAGTTGTTTAGGGCCTTTACAAAATTGTATGGTTTCTCACTTGACAGGTTTCTTTGTTCTAAAAGTGTAACATTGAAATACCCTACACAGGGTATAATTGTACTAAGCATGACACTGCAACATTGGTTAGATCATAACATGAATAAAGTACATGTAGACCAGCTACGTATGATATGATACATAGTGCACAGCAGGACATGTACAACCTAATACTTCACCTACTGTACCATAAGCCCATCTACAGCTAGTCAGTAATAATGTGACATATTAAAGCAAACAAATTCATCAGTACACATGTACAGTTTGCGTTTCTGTTTAGAATCACTCAAAATACTTTATTACATGCTGATTAATTTTGTGTTTTTTACATAAATATTGTGTGTTTGTGTACACAAATGGGATGGAACACTGTTAAACACATACTGGGTATCTAGGTGAAATCAGATATGCAGGTAAAAGCCTTTTCCAGCACATTCAAAACAATGATTCATTCCACATAATTGTATGCTCAAAAGGTTAGTTACATAGATACAGAAATACTAGTAAAGTTGTGCACTTACCATAAACTATGCTTTAGGCAAACTAGTTTATCTTGACATGTTAATGAATCTAAAGCATTACCATTTATAACTAATGGTTTTCTACAATAAAGCGCTCACATGAAATAATTTATAATTAATTTGATGAGGTTGGAAACTCTAAGGATGCATGGGACACAATCAACTTATTCAAGTAATAAACTCCTAATTAGGCAATGGTATTAACTAAGCTACGTATTATATGATTGTTCCGAATAAATAATGAAGTATCTATTAATCTGGGAGATTAAGTTGTAGTGATACTTACGCACTCTGCATGCTCTCATTTTAACTGTTGGAGTATTCAATTTTGTCAAAATGACGGTGGCACCAAAAGGCATAGTCTTTTTAACGGTGCTTCCTTTCCTACACATACAATGCTACTACAAATTAAAAGGCAGACACAGTACCAGGACAATAAAAGTTGGGTACAAAGCAAAACAACTCCCTCAAACCAAACGTTTCATTTTTTGCTCATATACATAGTATTGCCACCCCTTGAGCAGATGCTAACCTAATATAAATTCTAACCTTGACAGATATACATACAAATATGGATTTTAGATACACAGTTAATTAACATCATGATCAGATATGACACTACAGATGGTAAATTTTTACCCCAAATAAGGCTTAACATATAATGTAGCAGTAATGGACTGTTACTGCCAAATTTTCGACAATTATTATTATTAACCTTTTGAGTAACGTTAACTGTTTAGGCCATGCAGGTACAACATTAGTAAAATAGTGAGCTAAACATTTGATGTAATAAGCAAACATTGCTCTCAGACCAACAGACAAGAGTTAGTGCTTAGTAAAACAATGGAGACAAAAGTTCATGAGCCTTTTAGGCAGAGTACTGCAGCATAGCATCATATACGTGGGTAAGATTATAAGCATAATAAGCTGGTGTCTTCTTACAATGTGTTAATAGGATATTAAGATTATGTACTGCATTGTGCTAAGCTGTTTACACACAAAATGTTACCATATCACACACACACACACACACACACATACACGCACGCACGCACGCACGCACGCACGCACGCACGCACGCACGCACGCACGCACGCACACACACACACACACACACAAAACAACAATAAAGCCTTTAGCTGCTGTGCTAGCACAGTCAGTGGACCAGCACTGCGCCACCTGTGTGCTACTCAAGTGCTAGGAGTCAGTGCAGGTAAATCCTACTGGGGCAGGACTAGTAACCCACAGGAGGCTGTGCCTTGTACCACAGGTGAAGGTGTAGGCACCCAAAGTCCCACCTGGAACTTCACTCACTGTGTGAGACATGGAGAGTTGGCATTTGCTTCCCCAGTTAATACCAGGTTGTATATATTTCAGTATGTAGGGGTTTATTTAGGGACTTCCCACAAGGTCGAATAGCTTCTCATTAGACAGATTTATATTAGCTATGTCATCAAAATATCCTACAAAAGGAATAATTGTAAAAAGCATCACGTTGCACATTACAACATTGGTGGTTAACTGCATCAATAAAGTACAATGGCACGGGTACACATGTATTGTAGTTGTTTGTGCTTACAGCTTAACCTGGTACAGTGTTGTAGGTTTACTGTACATTGTACTAGCTCAGGTATGAAAGATTGGATTATACAATAAACAATAAATATAAAGAATCTATTAATGTGCATCCCAAGCAGTTACCACACATGCAAAGTGTCAAAACCGGACAACAGAGAAATTACACTATGAAATGCAGTGACATTCCTCCCTATACAAGTACTAAACACAGTTGCTCCTATTATATTCTCTTTATAAGCACAATGTTATGTATGATATACTATATGCTCAATGATTGAGCATTATCACTCTTTGCAATTGCATATTGTATCCCCTATTTGCTATGAGTTTATTAGTGATCACAATGGTTTAAGTATTGCTAGCCACTGGAATCACTGAAATTGTACATGAGATATATACATAAACTGTATTACTCATTATTATACTCATACAAAAGTATGGGAAAAATTTGTTGGGAGCATCAGCCTACAAGCTGTAATTATACCTTGAATGGTCTGTATGATAAAACATGTGCTTGGGGTCTGCCAGGGGCAGCCCCCACAGAAAAAAATATTATGACTGCATTTTCAGCGGTTTCACCTAACAGTTTCTCTTAAAGTATCTCCATCATTTTATCTTATTTGCTACACATGTGAATATGTGTGTGTGTATGTCACATGTTATGGACAGACCATGCACCAGTAGTTTTCGTGAAGCAGTGCACTGATGCACATTGTGTTATATATACCACCTTCTTAAGATTGTTACATTTTAAGCATTGATTTCCAGGGATTTAGACTTTTCCTTTTGCAGTGACCTGTCATCGCTGAACAATATCTTAGGTACTTAGCCAGTTTTATTTTAGTGCTTGTTTCCCATTACTACAACTTTTGTACTTGATTACAATACATGTATGTACATGCATGCATATAGTATACACAGAACTACAACCAGTAAATCATGCACTGATCATGAACCATGATACTGGTTTATCCTGATGTATGTAGATATCAACAGCTAATCAGCATAAATGCGTAACCAATTGCAATAGATACCCTCTGTCATAAAGAGCCCACATAATAATTCAATTTGTCTTAACTTTAAGGATGGGAAACATGCAGGGAATCAGGTAAATGAGCTCCTAATCAGGTAATTGTGAAGTGGGATGATTTTGTGCTGAAGAAATCTGGTACAATTTGTCAAAATAACAGTGACACTAAAAGGTATAGCCTGTAAAATGGATGCTTCCTCTACATTATATACAAGTACTACAAGAAAGGGAGGACATACGTAGTCACACAGTAGGACAAGAAATAAATATACAAGGCTACAAAACACTGTACCTCAGACTACATTAATTTTTTATGCTCATAAGTATATTCATACTAAAACCCTTTTCTCAGATTCTGACTTCATATAAGCTTTAAAACTTGTGTAGCTACAAATACAATTATCATAAAATATAGGGATAAGTGATACATATTGACATAGGTAATGAGAATATCACAATGTAACACTAGAGCTCGTGAATTTTGATATCCCAGAATACCATAGCTATGGTAGTTCATGATTGCTCTGTTAGACAGTTAGAGTACAATAAATACTCCAATATAGCAGTCACTATTGTGATACAGGGTACATGATGTATCACAAATCCCAATAATACATATATTTTCCCCACAATTTAAATTTAAACTCACACTAGAACAAATATGTTATCTGACCATTTGCTGCAGCTGTATGCAACAAGTATGCACTTAGGTACATGTACATATATAAATGTGCTGAATCTAATTACAGGGTGGGCACCAAATATATTCTCATGTACAGGGTGGGTAGTTGCAATTTAATTCTATTTTAACCATGCATCAAGACATATTTCACCAGAACATATCTGTGTACGGTATTGTATATAGATATAGAGAAGAAATCAAGGCATCATCTTCACTACGCAGGACTTGTACTGTAGTTCAGTATATTCTTCTTATATATAACAACCACTGCTTTCCTTTCAACTATCCACATTTAGCATTCTCAGCCCCTAGACTTTCAAATCTCCAAGAGTTCTGTAGTTTAGCCACCCCGGTTGTGCTCTGAGCATAAAGTGCCTCTTTTAAAATACAAATGTTTTTCTTCATCTTCTTCACACATTAGGACCACAGTTCCATTTTTGTGTCAATGTCAATATCTTCAGTACACTAATAATTTGGGTTACTGTCCATTCTATTGTTGTGTAACTCTTAGGTTTAAACTTGTTTATGTACATCTTTATCACGTCTGATAGAGTTCTACCAAACATTTCTGTCTTCTCAGTCAGTAGTTCAAACGCTAGCTCAACAGATGTTCTTTTAAACTGCAAATTTGACACACAAGTCAGCACTCACCAGTGACAAACAGGAAGTTACAAGGATTGTACTCAAAGTGGATGGACTCAAAGTAAATTGTGAAGTACTAGACACATGTTAGTCTTATCCAAATGGAATTGCCAAATTTATGGATCAAGTTTAATGTGATGCCAACAGATTTGGTTGAGTCTCTCATGGAGAGAATTAGCAGAAAGCTTAGTAATAATGAGTTGTTTGCTATTGTTGCCAATAAATATTTAACAGTCATAAAAGTCCCTGAGCTGATCGGAGACCTGAACCACTGATCACAAAAATAATTGTGTGGGTTTTGTTGTAGACATCAAGAATTTCTTTGATATCACACTAAAAGTAGCTGGTTCACAAAGGCTAGATTCAAGGAGGTCTCTTAGGGGAACTAATACAACCCTGTTGTTTCCTTTGATCTGAGGTGTCAAAGTGGTATACATAAAAAACAGTGTGAAAAGATCCAAGTAAATTCTATACTTGCCATATAGAACAGTTCATGCAGCCACAGTTCTGTAACAGGTATAGTTATAGAACAGCACCATCAGCACGTGATATGGTAACCCAAGGACTCATGATCCAGGTGGGGTGGCTAGCTACCCACCATGCATGGCCTTGCAGCCACTCAGACATGCACACTCTTTCGTTATTTTACATATTATATCAATATGAACTAAATCCCTGCATTTCATTGGATTCCATGCTAGTTGGCTGCCCAGTCTATAACCTTATAGTAGATGGTAGCAGTATACATTATGATAATGGGCAGTATTGGTTATCACCAGGCAGAGGAGTTCTTGAAGGAAAATATGGGATCTGCTTTAGGGCTGAGTCAATTATATCTTTTATAATTGCAGCAAGTCACCCTAGGGCTGTGGCACAATGCAACTGCCTCAAAATTAGTTTAAGCTAAAGTAGTGAAAAACATACAGGATATTATAACTACAACTACACAAAATTTTTTGGAATTTTCAACTAGAGTAGGGACCATAGCACATCGATAAAAAGTACTGAAACAAGCAGGGATATAACACTTCTTATTGTTTTACTGTGATTTAATATCATGCACTACTCCAACTTGTTTCATTACTTTTTATCGATGCGCTATGGTCCGGGTTTTACTCTTTTCACCACCTTTCATAACCCTTACGTAATATTAAGCTCAAAAGCATCCAGACTTCCTACTGTAGTTGTTGCTCTCTCTCTTCGACTTTAGGGCACGCATCTAGTAGTTGCCGCGAGTAGTCGACTTTAGGGGATGCGTCCAGTAGTTGCCGCGAGTAGTAGACTTTAGGGGAAGCGTCCAGTAGTTGTCACGAGTAGTAGACTTTAGGGGAAGCGTCTAGTAGTGTTAGCGTTAGGGTTAGGGTTAGAGTTCAGCTTTGGTTTCTTCTTCACCTTTAGGGTTAGGTTCTTCTTACTATATACAGCTTATTTCGTTAGTCACATTTATAAGATACAAAAGAAGGGAACCAAAGGAGCTAGCAGTGGTAGCATAATCGGTAGCATAATCGGTAGCACACTGGACCATCACACTGGGATCCTGGGTTCGATTCCCCTTCAATACTGCACTATTTTTTTTTCGCCTTTTTGGTTCACCGTCTTTTGTCTAAGTTCTGTAGGGTTATGAAATAGGGTGAAAAGAGTGATACCCGCTATGGTCCCTACCGTAGTTGAAAATTCCAAAAATTTTTGTGTATTTGTTTGTTAACTTTTTTTGTAAAATAAAATTATTGTGACTGGTGAACCCACGCATACCACGTCAAAAGAAAGAAACGCCACCGCGCTAGCTGCCAATTATCATCTAAAAAGTGAAGTATCCATTACGCTTCGTTTCAGCTATGTTCAACCCGTTACACAGTATTACGAACCAAGAACTATTCGAAAAGCACCTCTGCAATCAAAGTAGCCACTATAAAAATATGGATGATTTCCATTACAAAGGGAAGCCATGCATCACACGCTACCATTAAATCAACACCTTTTGCTGTCAACAAAGATGACTGGGACACAAAGGAGGACAATGGTAAGTCCATGAAGAATGCATTGCACACACTGCGGCATGCCAAAAGGCACGTGTCCGGTTGAGGCAACATCGAACAGTAAAAATATCAAGCCTGTAGCCTTAACCATTATTGAGTTACGCTTGTCTGTAGAGGCATCAGTCAGTCAGTCAGTCAGTCAGTAGAAAGTTCCGTTTAATAATTTTTTAAAAAATTGCATAGCAACTTGTTTGAAGTGTTTCAGGTTGATCTGAAGGCTTGTTTGGGCCTGCTTCATCATCATCAGGGAAAAGTGAGGCTAGTTTTTGGGTGACATTTTTTTCAAGGACCATGCCTACACCTTTGTGATCCCTACCATACAGTACTATCGTACTGTATGATAACCTTTAAGGTAATATTTCTTCCTGTGGGGCATGTGACTAGTAGGAGATGATAGCTCACATTTACTTATTCAATGGAGCAAACCTAAAGTATCATCTCCCACATATCACATATACAGAGAGGAATGTGCAGTCAGTATGTGCACAGGTGTTACAGGTGTATTACAGTTTGTTTTAGCCACTAGTGTTAACTCATGATCAGCTTGTACTGGGATTACAAAATACATTATATGTTTACAAGGGCATGCTACTAGCTATGTGCTTCACTGTACAAGCTAGACGATAACATTGTCAGCTCTTCCCTGATGTAATATAGCTACCAAGACATTCAAGACTCTCATCTTAAAATCTGGGCAAATCAGCCACCTTGGTTTATTTCTGGATCAGTGCCTGTAACCTGTTCAATATAGAACACACTGAGACACTGGATGACCACATACAATGGCAAGGTGATGGATTTCAAGACCACTTGGCGAGTTTCAAATTGTTTCATACCACAGGTTGAAGGCAGTTCTCTATACCAGTCAAAGCATCATCATGCTAGTGCTACGTGTATGCAAAATATAGCACTCAAAGAGTAGTCTTGAGATGAAATATAGTACTCGGCTTTGCCTTGTGTTTGTCTCTTGCCCACTCTTTAGCATACCATATTTTGTGTATGATATGCACTGCCGGTGGTGCTTTAACATGCACTTGTTGAGATCGATTGTGGTATTAAGTTTACAGTAGTGTTGTGAAAGTATACACAGGGAGTCCTTGGACTAAATTAAGTAAGAAAGTTAGTTCTATATAACATAAACCCTAGACACCTGACTCAATGTTACATAACACACATGACCACAAATTTATTCATGGCTATTATAATTAATTCATGATTATTATAGTGGGTACTTATCCCAGTACTTGATTACTTGTCTATGCTAGCTCAGTACTTAGCTCAGTACTTGAGTACTTAGCTTAGTGAGTACTTGGAACCCACAATCCATCTTTTCGCATGCTCTTAATTGTGTTGTTCTGAGTACATTCGAATCCTCACTACAGTAGTGCCTTGTCATTATTCTTGCATCATTTTCCAGTGTCCACTATCAAATTCACATGGTCCAATGTAAATACACTTATGAAGCAAGCCTGCACATATGTAGGTGAGTAAAGGAGTAGTGTAGCACTAGCAAAGCCATTTAACGTGATGACAATGACATGAATGCATGTTGCGTATGTAAATAGAAATGCGAGGAAGTTTATTTGCAGTATGTGTTTATGGCAGAGTAACTAGCACTAAAATATGCCTAACATAATAGAGAAAGAATGGAAGACAAATCAATACACGTATTGAATTTACCAGGTCACGAGGTGAGAGTCAAATATTATGTTAGAATTTCTGTGGCGCCTTGATGTATACCATTATTACCAATTTAATGTAGCTACCTATAACATATGACATTAAAAAATTCTATATCGTGACACCTGTAGAACCCACACATATGCATCAAATCAACAAAGTACGTGTGGAATCAGGTGCATGGCTGAACGCCTGCCCCCATCCATCAATTAAGCGAAGTGGTCATTGCACTTCATTTTCAACCAATTACACAGCATTCAATACTAAACAAGGAACAGTACTGGAACTCTGCAATCGATCCAGTCACTACGGGGTTACTGTTGATTTCAAGTCTATTGAGAAATTGTGTTTGCATAAAGAATGACTTCCACCTCAACTTACTAAATATACAAGATTTTTCAATGGAGATGAAATGTACAGTATAAACGTGACAGTCAGCCACAGAGAAGCCATTTTATGCTACTACAAATCGATACCTTGGGCTCCAGAAAAAGGAAGAAATACAATACAAAGGAGGACAAAGGTAAATCCATGATGCATACTTGTAACTATGTACTGCAGTTTACTAAAAGGCACCTAGTGATGTCTAGTCACAGTGAAAAAATAAAGCACGTAGCCTTAGGCATTATACTTGTCTGAAGGCATCAATCAGTCAGTTAGTCAGAAGAAAATTCCACCAACCTATCGGGTCACACTGAAGGTACTTTTAGCCTTGACTATATTACATACATATATCTAACCAATACTGCCAAGGCACCATGAAGGTATTGTAAGGCTATACAGTTTCTAGTCAATATTTTTTGTGAGGAAGAGCAAACCTCCAAGATCCTTAATATATATATATATATATATAGTACTATTGTACTGTATGATTTACTAAACGTCCCGCTGAAGGTGCTAAATGTGTAAATAGGTGAGGCATTGACAAGTAAGTTATTTTATTAGCCATACAATGTTTACAAATTTGAAACCAGATCATACCACTTTGGAATTGCTGAATTACTTAGTGATGTATACTTTTTATTGTGCACACTAACATGTACATCATTATGTACAGTGCCATGTTGATCAGACATATGTATGCTTATTATACCACCATACATTTGATATATATATATATATATTAGGGCTCAAACGAATATTCGAATATTCGAATACCATTTCTGGTATTCGAATATTCGTTTCAAAGGATGTATATAACATCACTGGTAGAGTACATGGAAATTCTTGATCCTACATAAGCATATCTATGACATAAATGATCAAATCATGTTGATTCTGAATTGTATTAAAGAGACATCTTGTACAGCCGCAGGATTATTGATATCTCATCCATATCAATGTTGAAAAAGAATATTCGAATATTCGGTAGTTGTGAATAAAGAATATTCGAATAGTAAAAACCACTATTTGTTTGAGCCCTAATATATATATCCAACTTTATATATATACATATGTAAGTCAGGGTATACCACTTTGCAAATAGTACAGGTGACACTACATACTACCGATTGTACACACCATAAATTAACTTAGCTGCCTATACACTAAATACAAAATCACTGATAAGTACATACACACTCTTAGCAATAGGCACCAGTCTATTATGCTGGCACAATATTGAGCACAATAGGAGCTTTGAAGCACTAAGCACAATGCTAGTATAATGGGTAGATTTTTGCAATACTGTAAATTATCATCAGCGGAAAAGATTGAAATACTTAGCTACTCTACAGTATTTGTAACCTTGTGTACTTTCCTATACTTCTCTTCACACACAAAAAGAATTAAAGTAGTGGTGTGTGGCCTTATTAGTAATTCTAGACCAACGAGATACATAATTTAACCATTTGACATAATAAACTGCTATATAAATGAATTATTTTTAAATGGTTAACTTTGAACAATTTCTCACAAGCCAAACATTATCATTATCCATATACAGAAAGTGCAAAACTGTTAGTTAAACATGAAGTTGAGGCAAAGAGTTTGACCATAATTGTGAGCATAATAGGTAAACTTTTGAGCACTGCAACATACGTAGCATAATAAGTGAAATGAAAAGCATAATAGGCTGGTGCCTACTTAGCAGTGAAGAACTCAATCATTGTGATTGTGAATTTAACTTTTAATTGTGTTGTAGTACACAGCACCACCACCTAAGCAGCCCCATTGTGTGACAGTGCGAAAATATTTAACAAATTACAATCAAAATTTATGTTGCCATAGATCTTATATACTATGTACCCAGGATTGCGTACTGCTAGTTTTCATAGGAACAATCTGTGTTGTGCTCATTAACACTTTACCTTTGTAGTCTACTGCACAAATGTTGTACTAGCGAAATACTACTGGAGTTCTACAGCACCGTACCTGCTACCCTCTACAGTTCTAATGCATGGCTAGAGGACAGGTCCTGATTACCAAACATCGAAGCCGGCAAATTAAACTTCTTGTACAAGTTGCAATAGTATCTGCTTTGTATTTCTCAAAAGATGCTAAGCCTTGTGGCTTTAGCGCTTGTTAAATACCTCAAGATATCACTTACTATGATGCTGTTTGTTGAGTGGATACAGATGGACGGTTTAACATAGGCATGATGATTGTAGCTTGGTTATCTGAGTTGCTACACAATGAAATATATTGGCGACAACATATCATGAAGGTTGGGGCTTGTAAAATCATTTTCACGATGTACATGCTGTATTTCAAGCATTTTCCTGGTATTTAGTCTATTGATAGGTGTTCTAGTACATCCTTTTACTGCCGGACATTGAAGAGGTTAAATCCTTCGTATTGCAAATGACAAGAGGTGGCCAGTTTCACAGGAAACGTTCACGATAACTAACAGAACACGTACAATGTGGAATGTACATGTTTGTAATATATGTGTTAACAAACTCGGTATGTATCCCAGTATATAATATCTATGATGTTGCACATTAATACCATTGTGTCAGTACCAGCCATGGATGGTTTCAAGACACTTGAGACACTTTGAGTTTTAGAAAAAACAGTACATATTCATGACATAATTAAACTCCCATCAACTTTATACTATACCATTCAGTCCATTCTAAATAAGTAAATCTACACATACAGTACAGACTAAATATTGCATATATAGCTACAGAGACGTAGGGTATATGTTCTCTATCAGACGTATTGTAAAAAAAATAACAATATGTTCTCTATCAGACGTATTGTAAAAAAAATAACAATGACACTCACCCCTATGTGTAAACTCCATGCGTATATAGTGCATAGCGCTATAGTTTAGTTCTCATATTAATCCAGTCAATCCATGCTGCAAGGCAACGATCACCAACTTTGACACGATGGTCAATAATATCATACATTGATTTGAGCAATATAGTTTTTTCGCTGCACATTTTCTGTAACCTAGATAAGTAATGTTTACCCATATCTATAACTTTTCTCCTCTTGCAAATCCATTCATGGGCATTTTCTGTCTCTTTACCTTTTAATTTCCAAGCCTTCTGAATTTCTGCCATTTTGTTAATCTCTTCAGAATAAAGTGCATCCTTTAACACAGTCATCCACTTCTCCATTGTCCTTATACACTTTGCCCATTCTTCCTTTTCTTTGCTCATATCAATATCTTCTGTACACTCAGTGATTTCTTCAATGATCTGTATTATTTCTAGCTCAATAGGTGTCAGCAGTGCTCGTGAGTCAGCATCTCGTTTCCTCTTCTTGAAATTGTCTATGTAATACTTTATAAGGTCTGATAATGCTATACTGAAGTCCTTCGTATTCTGGATCAACTCCTCACATGATCGCATCAAACCAACTTGATTTAACATCACTTTGTGGTTGTACTTCACAATATCCAGTTCATTTTTCAATTCAACTATTGGCTGTATTATTGGTCTCATATCCTCTGCAATGTCTGGACATAGTCTTGGTATGGGTGGAGTCTCAAGGATGATCTTATGAATTGACCGTGACACACCACTAGGAACGTGCGTGCTGATTCTACGCTCAACTAACCCAGGAGCAGCTCCATGGGCACTACCGCTCTGTATCAGTAAATTACGGTTTAATTCTAGTTTGTCGGCTAAGTCACCATGGCCTGTTCCTTGACTACTCCTTCTCAGACTTGAGATGAACAAGTTCCACCAGTTCTTTCCTTTAGTAGGCAAGTTGTGAACAAGGTAATCAACTTTCTCATCATTTGTAAAACTTCTGTTTTGAAGCGTATCTTTATCGTGACGTGTAAGCAGATCTCTCTGGTTTAAGTATGGAAATATAGCTCTCACTTCCAACTTAATGCGAAGTAATTCGTGGCAGTAACACAATGCTCTTTCCTCCGGTTCCTGATTATCTAGATCATTACAAGAGGCGGTGTCACGCTCGTCACGATCACTCATTATTAATTTTGTTACTTTAATCAATACATGTAGACTCTCGTGTACTCTCGCATACGGTATTATAATCCATCATTAGATATTCAGAAAGACAGAAATGAGTTATTTTCCCTACCGTCCGTTTACGAGCAAAGTCTATCCCACCCCAGGGGTCCTGTGCGAGGTCCTATGCATACACAAACTGGAGATTTGACAACTGTGCCTAGCTTGCCCCATGCATCCCTGGCCCCAAGGTGACATAGACCGTACCTGTAGCTATGCAAGCTATGCAGTACTGTACTAAAGTTATGCAGGGTTTAGGGAGGGCCGGGGATTTAAAAAAAAGAAATTGTATCAAATTTCCCAGTTTTTAATTTTTTTTATTTAGTATTAGCTAATGCACAAGTGCTGAAGGTCTGTAGGATACCTGCCTTCTACTATGACATAGTAGACTAGTACAGTACTGCATAGCTACAGGTACAGAATTAAAATTGCATGCCCTGGTCTAGCTACTAGCTCTGGGTGGCAGGAGTCACAGAAGCATTAGCCTATATGTTTAGTTTGTTTTCCAATATGAATTTACTTTAGTTATTGGCTTTCCAAATGCTGCTCTATGACCTTATTACAGACATTAATAATGAATTGATGATTAACCGTCAGTTTTAAACTCCAGCTAGCAACAACACAGCACATTCTTCTCACCTCTGAACCACAATGTGTTGACTGCTACCTAGCTGATCTCAGTCTCACACTGTAGGTTTATTCACAGGATGATGGATATTGTAGACGGCTCAAAACACATGAAATGGTTGTACTCAAGGATAAAAACCAAGCAAGGCTTGTGCAGACAATAAAACTCTTAGTCTCTGTATAGCTCTGTAAAAAGAGCAAAGACATTAATCCTACTGTACATGTTGTCATTATTATACTTAGTAGGAACATGCTTATTTATTTATTATTTATTATTGATACTGTGCAGACCTCCATTAGGGAGTATAAAGCACAGATGCACACAAGAAAACATACATAAACACAAAGTATACAACATTTTAGTCTATAGCTGGGTTAATACAAAAATAGTCTACAATCCTTTTCTTAAAGTCATCTATATTGCTTGCTTCTATTACAGTAGCTGGGAGGCTGCTCCATATTTTAATAGTGGCAGGAAACAATGAGTGAGAATATATGTTTAAGTGAGCTGACACCTGTCTGAATCTTAGAGAGTGCCCTCTTGTGCATGTAGTTACTGACATTGGAAGGTGGTGACTGGGAATGGAAATTTCATTATGCAAAATTTTAAAAAGCATGAGATTTCTCGCCTACATTCCAAAGACGTCCATCCAAGTGAGTTCAACATCCCTGTGACACTAGATGTAAAGCCATAATCACCAGTCACAAATCTTGCAGCTCTACGCTGCACCGATTCAACTAAATTAATGTTTGTATTCGTAAACGATGACCACACAACACTAGAATATTCCTCAACTGGTCTTATCATAGATTTATAGTTCACCCTAGATGGGCAAGAACCAATGTTGCAGACTACCAATCCACTGCACAGTCCTTCATGATCATATTGCTAATCAGAGATGGAGAACAGTACAACATAAGTGGGAAGTCATGTGGAGTGGCTGTAAGTTACATAATGTTTTAAAATCATTAACTGTACCTTAGTGTGTAAAACACACTAACATGCGAAGAATGTCAATACTAGGGGGGTCTTGGAGCATGCCCCCCACAGGAAAATTGTGAGCTTTAAATGCTTTGAGATTGAATCTGAGAATATTTTCAGTGGTACATGTGTACTCAAATAGGATATTGCTATTATATAACAATTAATGACTATCATTAAGATGCTATACATACGGCAGTAAATGTAGGCATTTCAGACAGGCTCATGGAGTGGGACTGAAAACCATGCAAAAGTTCGATATACTCTAATAGAATGCTCAAAGAGAGAAAAACCATCAATATTAATGAATAACATAGTTATGTTACAAAATAAATAGCTAACTAATGAGTGAGTCCTCAGACACACACATGACCATGGATAAGGCAATAAAATGCCACACAAGGGGTGTGGCAAGGGAAAATAACACAAAAACTTAAGTATTAAAAAAAGAACTAAAGTGGTCAGCTTTCAAGATCCCCCCAATCATTCTGGGCAATCTCTTGCCAAAAATATTCTTTTTGAAGAAGAGATTGGCAGCCAAGTCAAAAATGTGTCTGCAGGAAGATTTAGCAATCTTGATCTCACTTTGAATAAAGTTAACACAGTTCTGAAATGATGACAGAGATGATGGCAAGTAGTGACCTAAAACACTGCAGTTCAATTGTATCATAAAAACAAGTTAAGGAAGTCATAGACAATTGAATTCTGATTGAAGCTCCTGGTACTCTCTCTTCCCTTGTTTTCTATCCCTAGCAGAGTTGAGATGCCCTTCTGAGTCTAAGGGACATGTTAATTCTAACAAGGCTATTGAGTTGTTTCCTTCATTATAAAGAACAATGTCTGGTCAGTACAGAGTAGTAAGTAGAGAAGGAGGGATTGGACAGTCACTTGTGCACATACCAGGTAAGTCAGCATAAACTGAAACTGTGCTTAGTTTTGAAAAAGAAATTTTAGCAAGTTCAATAGACAAATGGTGTAGAACTTTGTTATGGCGATATGTGAAGCAGCCCTGTGTCAAGGCACTGGGACATCCACACAAAACACGAGCAGTGGTATATAAGCTGAGTGCAACCACATAGTGTGCACTTCTTCCCACATTTTATATGCCAACGTTTTAAGTTGACTGATGTGGGAAGGGTGTCTGAGGAAGCACAGAGAATAAATGAGAATTGACCTGGGTTGCATAACTTGCATCCAAGAAACAATTTGTTCCAGGTTCCACAGCAAGATTCAATAGTCACAGAATTTTTCAATTTACCTTGGACAGGTAGTATTTTCAAATGGTTATCATATTATGAGTGCTCATAATTTTTTTGCCTGCAAGTAAAGGTAACAAGCCATTGGAAGGGATGTTAATTGTGAACGTGATTTAGACAAAATGGAATAGTCAGCATCTTGTATTTGCAAATAGGCATTCCCCAAACGTAATTGCAAACCCAGTTCCTGAAGTTGGTGGTCACTGGAGGCACTAATACAGGATAGGAAGCTCAATATTTTGCCTGTCTTGACACTTGGGAAATGCTAGGGCAGTCCACACCTGGATAGTAAAGGATATATCACGGGTAGCACTTCTTGGAAGGCTCAACCATTTCTTAAGATGACGAACAGTTATGTTTTCCATTTTAGTAATGGCCCTTTAGTGACAGCATCTACTGATAGATGGAAGCGAAGGGGAAAAACAATGTAATTGCGGTAGAGCCAAAGCTTGTACTCACCACGGATGGGTAACACATCAGTAGCAGATAATAGTTGAGATAGTAAGTTGCATAACAGAACCAATTACTCATGTGATTCCACTGAATGTTCTATTAGAGTAGTTAGGTGACTGCTCTACTAGAGTATGACTGATGCAGTATGCCATTCTTTAGCACAAATTCTAGCAAATCAAGGTAAAATAAGTTGGCTAATGATTACAACAATTGCTTTAATTTAGTAACTGGGCTTTGGAAAAAAGTGAGGGGGCAGTTCACTTGTAAAAGTAGGGGGAGGCAGTTGCCCCCTCTGTCCCCCTATTTTTCCGCCCCTGATACCACCTGTTTCCAAGTTTTCTTATTTGAAAAGTGTGTTGAAGCTTCAATAGCAGGCATACCATTAATAAGTGAAAATTATAACATGGCTATTATACAGCTTTTACAAAATAGATTTGGAAGAAAAGAAGTCATTGTAGATTCCCTATAATGCCAATTGCAAGTTACAAAACTTATTCCAAGGGTAGTTAATAACAAGTTTGCTGAAGTTCAAAAGGTATCTGAAACAATTGAGAGATTGCTGAGACAATTATCACAGGGTGAAATAATCAATGATCAACAAATCTTAGTACAACAGATAATTTCCAAGTTTCCTACAGAAGCTATATATATATATAGCTAGGCTTGAGGATTATAAATTATTATCAACCTGCTGTTCCTTGGAACATGAAGTCTTTGACAGAAGCCATTTGTCAGTATGTGACAATATACAAGAAAATGTACAACGTTATGTGTATAACACCAAGAGTTCATATTATATAATATATTATGAACTCTTGATAACACTAACCTTTACGTTAAAGGCCAGCAGTTTGTGTCAAAACATGTTACAAGTAGTTACAAGCCTTCTAGTTCTTCCTCAGATGTTTCCCACAGGTCAGATGTGCTGGCTGCTAATTCACAGAGAAGGCGTATTGAGAACAGTTGTACTGAACCTACTTTGCCATGTATTTTTTGTAGAGGTGGCCACTTCAATGATAAGTATGATAGATTTTTTGAGAGAAAACATTGAGAGAATGGCTCATCAGAAACGTTGTTTTATATGTTTAAAAGTAGGCCATATATGTATGGATTGTCCTAGTTCACTGCTTAAATCATGTTATTATTGTGGTACAAGTAATTTCCATAATAGATGCATATGTCCTAAGAAGTTTGGAACATCTGATGTGAATGTAATGGTTCCTGAACTGCCTGTGAATAACAAAGAGGAGAGTGTTAAACCTTCTAACAGTGACTAGTTTGCAGTATCAAACTCTTTAACTACTACTACTCCCTCATTATTGGCCTCTGGTGAGAGAGTAGTAAGAGTACTGTTACAGACAGCAACTGTTCTTGTACAGCATCATGATGGAATGACAACTACTACTGCTTGTGTTTTGTTGGATGGTGCCAGAAATCTCTGGATGCTTTCCAGTGATAATATAGCCAAATCTAGATGGGATCGTAAACATTCCAGCTGGAAGTACTATCTCGTCACCCCCAACTATGTCCCAAAATTAATCTGAGCCGATTAACAGGTCAATATGTGTTGTCTCCAATGTACAAAGTATGAAATCTGCTAACTTCTCCTTAGGCAACATGTCTAAAAATTCAATATCCTTTTGTAACAACGGGGTCCTCTGGATGTTTCCTGTAATCTGGGGGAGAACATTATCAACAGGTTTGTGCCATCTTTCAATTTGACCTTAAATTGAACAACATAATAGGTCAGTAGCTTTACTAGCTCCAAATGTGGAAACAGAAAACATTTCCTGATGTTCTGACCTTAAGATCAATTGTTTAACTAAATTATTAGTCATCTTCTGTTCATCAGGATGGAAATCTTGGTACACTTTTGGCTGCTACAAGGTTACGTCATGTGGAAGATTATCAGAGAGCTTACATTGTAGTGTTAGCGTTTCCTCAGTAAAAATCCAGACTTGGAAACATTTTGGAGTTTAGAATTGGTGGGAATTGCTGACCCTATTGACAGAGAAGGTAATAATGAAGCCCTGGAGAAGTTTTGTGAAACCATCAAATTTGTGGATGGGAGGTACAAAGTCACCTATCCTTGGAAGAGAGATAAATCTGAGTTACCTGATAACAGTAAAGTTGCTATGAGAAGGATGAAGTTGCTAGTTCATCGACTAGAGGGTGATGTTTCATTACTACAATCCTATGATAATGTGATTCAACAACAGTTAGCATAAGGAATTATTGAAACAGCACAAGATAGAAATACAGCACTTATAAATACATATTACTTACCTCATCATCCAGTGTTAACTCCATCGAAGTCTACTACAAAGGTACGTATTGTTTATGACCCTTCCTCTAAGGAAAAGTTGGGTACTCTAACAGTTTGAATGAGTATTTACATAGGGGACCAGTAAATTTGCCATGGTTGGGCTCCTCCTGAGATTTCGAACTTATCCTGTTGTTATTTTGGCAGACATCGAGAAAGCTTTTCTCCAAGTAGCAATCCAGGAGGTAGACAGAGATATGACAGGCTTAAGGATCCAAATAAGTTAGAAGTGGAGAACAATTTGTGTATCCTTCGTTTTGCAGAGTACCATTTGGGTTGATATGTAGCCCATTTTTATTGGCAGCAACCATCAAATTTCATTTGAAGAGAGAAGGATCACCCATTGCATTACATATTTTACATAATATTCATGTAGATAATGTTCAAATAGGAGTGGATAGTGTTAATGATACTCATGCAATTTATGAAGAAGCCAAACGCATATGTAAGAAAGCTGCCATAAATTTACATGAATGGAATTCAAATTGTTCTGAGTTTTAGAATGTCCTCCAAATGGAGAGAGGTTTATTACAAGTAGTACAACTAAAGTTCTCGGTTTGTTTTGGGATCCAGTGGGAGACACTCTTATTGTTCCAGGACTTAATAAAGTTCCAGCAAGCACTATTACAACTAAACGTGATGTTCTTCACAGTGTTGCTAGGATATTTGACCCACTAGGATTTCTTTCACTGATAATGATTCATGGAAAGTTGTTTTTACAGAAACTGTAGGTTGCTAATCAGTCATGGGATGAGCCAATAAGTACAGATCTCAAGTCAGAATGGAGTTAAGTGTTACAATTGGTGATAGAGATACCTGGTCAAAAGATTCCTAGATTTGTGAAGACTGCAAAGAGTGGTAACCAGCTATTGTGATGCTTCAACAAAGGCCTACGCTACTGTTATGTATTTGAGAATCAGAGATAAAAGTTTTCCAACTAAGTTTTAAATTTCAAAGATCTGGTTGGTACCTGTTGGGCAGAGTAAAAAGAAAATATCTAAACATCTTTGGAATTACTAGCTGTTCTCATGGGAGTTAGAGTAGGTAAATTTGTTGTGAAAAAATTGGGATTAGAAATAGCTGAAAAGATTTTGTTCTCTGTGTTCTATACTGGCTTAAGAACAAGAATTCAGATATTTTCAATATAGTATAATTAATTTTCACCATGCACTTGCTTTATGCAACAAGAAGCATAATTATACACTCTGGTGCTGTATATGTAAAATATGTGTAATAATTAATTACTCTATAATGCAAACACCAAGTTCATGTATTCTCATGTACAGAATGGATGGTTACAATTTTAATTCGTTGTTCTATCCATTTTATCCATGCATCCAGACATATTCCACCAGCCTCAACACGTGTGTGTACGGCATCATATATAGAAGAAATCAAGGCATCATCTTGACTACGCAGGGCTTGTAGGTCAGTGAGATATTTCTTTCCTGTATCAACCACTGCTTTCCTTTCAACTATCCACAGTTCAGCGTTCTTTGCTTCTGTACCTTCAAGTTTCCAAGCCTTCTGTAGTTTAGCCATCTCAGCTGTGTTCTGAGAATAAAGTGCCTCTTTTAAAATACAAAGATTTTTCTTCATCTTCTCCACACATTGAGACCATAACCTAATTTCTTTGTCAATGTCAATATCTTCAGTACACTCAGCGATGTCTTCAATGATTCGCATTACAGTTCGTTCTACTGGACTTAAGTCTTTTTGTTTCTTAGTTTTAAACTTGTCTATGTACATCTCTATTAAGTCTGATAGGGCTTTACCAAACTTTTCTGTCTTTTCAGTCAATAGCTCACAAACTTGCAGTAGCCCAATTTGGTTACACATAACTTTATAACAATATTCAACATTGTCTAATTTATCTTTTAGTTGTATAATAGGAGAAAGAATATCTGCTATGTCTGGCCTTAATGTTGCAATATCAGGGGTGGGTTTGGCAACAGAAGTACCAGCAAGAGGTTCATTGCCAGCTTTAGAGAGTGGCTCATAGTCATAGTCGGGTACATAGTCATGCATAGCTAGAGCAATTCCACTAGGGACATGTATACTTGTGCTACGTTTGCGGTGAAACAAGCCGCCATCTTGATATGGACTGCCTCCTGCATACAGTCCAGCTGCATCATACATTAACCTCTTTAAATGATGTTCTAAGGTACTTGCCACGTAGTCATGAGCAGTTCCTGAAGTGCTTTCCTTCAGACTGAGTACAAACTTGCTCCACCATCCAGCACCCTTGGTTGGTAGTATATCTATTATGTAATCTACTTTTGCCTCCTTTGATCTGTGTTCTTCTGTTAAGAGATGCCTGTCACCTGGTGTTGAGGTTTCTTCCATTCAGTAAGGAGACGATAGCACTAACATTCAGCTTCTTCCTAAGCAAGTCGTGACATTTATTTAGTGCTTCCTCCTGTAGATTTTCCCTATCAGTAGTTGATTTAGCCGCCATATCATGCCACACTATATAGAGTAGCTAGCTGATGGCTGACCGGGCGATCGCAGGGCCGGATATACTGATTATGTCAGTCATAAGAGCTCTTGGCTGCTTCTCGATAGAGTACGTACATGCATCTTGTAGTCTATTATCAGATCGCATCAGTAGTTACCTCCAGTTGCCCTTGAAATCTTGTATGGTGACGAGTCAAAATGTTAGAAGTCGTTACGACACACCCAGTCGAAGTTTGCATACACGCCCACTCATAACTTTGTTTACCTGACAAGAAACTTACGAGGCTACACTAGTAACTTTTTTAGCCATGAAACCACCATGAATAATCTATGAATTTTATGAATCACACATGAATTTATCCTGAAAAGCGTTCACGGTATATTCATAGTGTTGGGAAATTCCCATGAATTTATTACAATACTCCATGAAATACAAATGGATTTACACACAAGGGAAACATCAGTGATCCTGCATTCCTTATGAAAAGTGCATGAATTGCTTTGTTACCTATGAAAATATTTTTCCATTCTACATGGCCATGGAAACCCTATGAAAACAATTTTATCACTTCTTGGTGGCACTCTATGAAATGCACGTGAACTTCACAAGTAGATAATTTACATCACATTGATGATTTGCTATGCCATGAAATTCTGTACAACCTATGAAATAACCATGAATATAACTTGTGTGGAGTACAGTCTACGAAAACCCTCGCGAAAATCACATGAATTGTTAGTAACTCTAATTAATGCACACCACGCGGTACTGCTTAGTAACCGGGAATTGCTAAGTTCACCCTGTTCAATGTTGAGTCACGTGATCTTATGTTCTATTATTAGAACTATAAACACTGACTGCTCGAATTTAATAGACGTATTATCAATCGTAGTATATTTTATGGAAGCCTGAACAGTTGGATGGACGAAAGCGACTACCCTTCCATATCTCATCAGTCCCCCTCAGGCAGTGCATCTGAAACTTGTGACTCGCCAGTACAGAGAAATTACTACACATTGTGACACCAATCATAGTATTATCTGTGCCAGCTAGACTCAGGTGATGGCAGAGATCAGTAGAGCTAATAGAGAGCCTGAACTTGGATTGAATATAATGTAAGATGCACCTATATCGATGTTGTGCTTAGGTGTGAACTTGTCAGCCTGCAACAGTGCATACAGTGGGACTCGTCACAATTTTTTTCTCTTATCCCTACCAGATGTAGAATTGTAGCCTGCAAAGTGCCCGCACATCTAGCACTGCCAGGCCTATTTTCAGGCTAATACCCTGCTTCAAGTGAGTAGCTAATCACTCATTCTGGCCAGTATATACAACCACTCAACCAAGCCAATAGCCCATGCACAGTTCTAAGGGTTTCCGAACCGGTCAGCTTTTTAAATCTCTAAGACAAGGTGTATTACTACTTCTAGTGATCAAACTACATAAACTGCTTCTCTCCAGTCCTTCCAAGTCTTAAATGTGTTAAGCACCTCTAAAATAATTATCCATTATTAAGCTATTGACTTCTGCAACTGTTCGATAATGCATCAAGTCTTTCTGTATACTTGATTTAACTGTAAACAGTGTTTTTATTCATGTTGAGCTAAAATTGCTTAACTAAAATGTCTCAGAATGGACCCCCACCTCTGATAGGCTTTTCTGCCTTTGAATTGGAAACCAGTCAACAAATTGTTTAGAACTGCCCCTGCAATAGCCTGTACTGCACTGGCTGACCACTCAACCCAACCAGTAAGAGCAGAACTACTGGTCATAGGAGGCGGAAGGATGCTAAAGTTGGGGGTGCCCAAAATTTATGGTGGTAGTAGTAGGTGTGAAGCATGCTAATCAGTGGTGTAACTAGACTTTTACCAAGGGCCCAGTGCAATAAGTCACAAGTAAAGCTATTAAAGTAGTCGAATTATCGAAACAATAATTATTTCTAGAGGCGCTTATACCGATAACCTGTCAGTTTGAAGTGATTTCACAATAATGAAAGGTAATATAGCTGTTTTGCAGCCAAAAATGTGTGCTGTTGTCAAGGTTTCGATTGGTTATTTGGTGAAATAATCTTTTTCTACTACTCTATTGATAATTCCGTGGGCGTGACTTGATTGCTGACACCCCGGTTTAGTTATGCCACTGATGCTAATTCTAGGGGGGTCTGGGTGCTTCCCCCCCCCAGGAAAATTTTGAAAATTAAGTGTCAGGAGATTGAATTTGGAGGCATTTTTGGTGGTTTTAGCTATAAATCAAATACAAGTACTATTACTTTTATTTTAATACATGCTGACTGCTCTATTGGGGTGACTTCTCTATTAGAGTATTTCGATCATGATTGACAAGTTTCCGGAAGTTCACGTGACGACTGTTGCACAATACAGCTTTGAGTTGGGGGTGCTCAGCACCCCCAGTAAAATAGTTGGGGGTGCTCAGCACCCCCAGTAAAATAGTTGGGGGTGCTGGAGCACCCCCTCTTCCGCCGCCTATGTAATTTATAGACATACTCGATGATGGTTACTTGTGGTCAGCAGCAGTGAACGTTCTTACTAGTGCTGAAACGAATAGCAATTTTTACTATTCGAATAGTTGTGGAAAAAAAACCACCGAATATTCGATTATTCTTTAAGCTTGTACTTCAATTGAACAAGTACTGAAACCTTCTGTTAGGGAGCAAGGTAAGGCCTAAGAGCTATTTCTGCCTTTTCTATAATAGAATTTTTACAGCATAGATACATCACTTCATTCACAATCCTAAGTTTCAAGGCTGGCTTTTCATCTGAATATAGTGCACAAGGTGTTAACGATTATTCGAATAGTGTGTTAACGAATCGAATAGTGTCATGCCGACCGAATAGTCAAATAACCGAATAATTGTTTCAGCACTAGTTCTTACTATGTGTTGTTCACATAATTGGACGAGTCCTAGGAGTATCATATAAATATGCTCATTCTGCTTATTATACTTAATGTGCTGAAAAGTTTTGTCTCAGACATTACATTGGTTGTATGATATTACAAGGCACTATGACAATCAGAAAAATCAGGGTGGATGTCTTTCAAGAAAATAAAATTTAACTTGGCTATCTGAGATTAAATATTAGGGTATTTTTCATGGCTAATAGGGCCTAATGTATTTCGTGGACTGGACTCACAGACTGAGCTGGAAACAGCTTCTTAACAATAATCCAGGGATTACCTATCTCTTCTAATCAAGGATCTTGTTCTTCCAGTAGGCTGCAGTTAATAGTGACTCCAACCTTACAAGAGATAGATAATGGCTGGATTATTGTTAAGCTGCTTCCAGCTCAGTCTGTGAGTCCAGTCTGCAAGTCCAGTCTGCAAGTCCAGTCTGCAAGTCCATTCCACAAAATTTATTAGGCCTGGCTATAGGGCCATTTTTAAAACAAAAAATATTTATAGTAAAATAAACTCTGAGTCAGCTAATACATACTTGTCTGCATTTGTTATGGCTAAAGTGGTTAGCTATACACTTGTGCATTTGTTACACTTGTTGGTATTTATGTAGAAACTTAACATCACTGAAGAATCTATCAAAGCTCGCATCATTCTGAAAACGATTGAAAATTTGACATATAATTTGACAGATGCTGATGTTCCATTAGCACAGCAGCTGAGGATTGACTTGAATGATTTATATTGGAAGTATCATGCACAGCTCCCAAAGTCTGAAGGATTATTGTTGCGCCCAAACTCAAAGAGTTTATTGCAGTATGCATGTAGAAAAATAAGAAGAGCTAAATTGACCTTGCAGTGTTCTACCATGAAGAAATTGAAGCAAAGAAAGAAAAGATCTTCAGAAAGGGTTGGAATTAAGGCAGATAGGTTGGCCAAAAGTGTAAGCTATACTGATGTGCAATTTTCTGAAGTGAATATTGATGTTTGTTTTCATGTAGGCTAGTGGTATTAAAATGCAAGGTGCAAAGCCAGCAACAGAAGGTAGAAACGCACGTCGAAAGTGCTATAAGTGTTCAGGATGCATAGCAAAAAGAATGTGATGTCTGTTAATACTGTAAGGATAAGCCTAAGTATGGTGGACCAGACACTCTGAAGCAATGCTGTGTCAAACGAAAATGTACCATGATATCTACTTGGAATAACAGCAAAAAGACGGTACGATAATGACAAATGGTTTTACCTGTTATTATTTATTCTATAATCAGGACAACATACTATCATTTATGACAAACAGTGGTCAAACAATAGTAATGATGGTTGGCGATGGGAACTGTTTTTATAGAGGAATTTCTTATCAGTTATTTGGAACATAAGAGGAGCACCCCACAGTACAGAGGTTGTGTATCATATGGAAAATCTAACAAAGAGATTTTTTCAATTTGTCTAATCCCAAGTATAAACGAAGCCACAAGAGAAGTGCAAATTAAACATGTATGAGAACCAAAAACTTGGGCTACCCATGTTGAAGTACTTGCTACTGCCACTATATTTCAAACGCCAGTACTGAAGACTCAGAGGGCTTTAAATGGAGAGTGGTAAAACCCATCTGTAGCTCAAGAATGTGCAATTTGTGATTTCCTGTATTACCTGATGTTGATGCAAGCATTGCTTACTGATGCCAGACCACTTTGAGCTTATGTACTTTGAAAATCATCATTATGATGCAGTTGTGTCTTTGACTACTGGAAAAGTTTGCACAGATCATCCTGTTTTAGCAGGCACTCATGATCAGAGTTCTATGATTGAACTCGCAAGTTGAATTTTGTCATTTTTGGTACCTATTATGTATGGCATGTTGTTCCTTCGTGTGTTTGTTACTTCTACTCTTTTATATTACTGTAATATATCAGTGTTACATACTAGTGCATTCTTGTGGTATAAAGATTTCATGATATTATTCCAATACAAACACTGTGTAGAGTTTATTTGACACTTCTGCTGGTGATATAGAAAAGGATGTAGAAGAAGAATGGTGGTGTGAAGATGCTACTCACTATAGCTAGTTTGCTCACTGAATGCGCTCCAGTTCGTGATCTTCCCTTGGTTATATAATAGTATTGCATACTACTATGATGTTCTTTTCAGCTTAATAGGCTGTTAGAGATCGGACAATGATATCAATAAATCACCATATTGAGTGAATCAATACAAATTTCACTAGATTGACATATCGCAACATAATTATCTGGTGTACTGACATGAATATTAGAAAGTATGTAGATGCTAATTTACAAAAATGTTAGTATTATGATGTCTTTTAAGAAAATCTGACATGTACTGGTTTCTAATAATTATTGCAATTATTATTGTATCATGATATTTTAAGCCAATGTATTATGTATATACTGTTGATACTTTCCAATACTGTATTATCCCACCTCTACAGGCTATGTACTATGCGGTGGGAGTATTAATCCTAAACCTTGACCATCTAGGATCACTAAAAGCCCAACCAGGTTGTATGAGCAAGTAGCTATAGTGTACTCAATTACCTATGCATCATTCTTGTATGTCAAGACTAAGTTGGGCTGTTTTGTTTATATAAATTGCCATTTACTGTTTGATGTGAGTGACTGAATGTATACAGTGAAACCTTTGTATTAAGGACATGATGTTGGAACCAACTGACTGTATAGTATCCTGTATAGTGTCCTGATTATCAAGATGTTTAAGTGATACCTTACTAAGTGTCCAGATTATGCAGGTATCCTCATCTTCAAGTGTCATGATCAACAGGTTTTGCTGTACATGTACATGCATAACAATAAGTTAATAGCAGAGCTCTGCTGCCAAGTTAATAATAGCCCTGCACTATCATGGAGGCTATTTCATCTAAGAGCATTTATATAACCAAAACATATTGCATGTATATACACATTGTCAATAGTACAAAGAACACAGTGGCATAAATGTGGTGATCAATGTCTAATTAACACATCCATTAATGTCAAAACAGCTTTTTAAACAACCCAATAATCTACAAAACTGGTTAAATAAACATGTCAAAGATTCTATGGACACAAATAAAACAAAACAAAAACAAATAATACAAAGAGTCAAATACTGAAAAGTTAAATATAGAAAATGTGAATGTACAGTACAACAGATTCAAGCCTAGATGGAATTTTGGCCAACATTTGTAATGTGCAGTATCTATATATGTGACCGGATCTTGGAAAACCTACCTTTTGGGCACAAGCAAACTTTTTGGGAAAACTCAATTGAAAATTTCAAAAATTTTTTCAATATTATTTTTTTTGCACATTTGGATAAAGCAATTATTAAACCTTCTTGCTGTGTAGTTTCACACCCATATCTTCTTTTTCTTAGGAGATATGGATGATTATATCAGACCATGTAGTAATTTCACATGATGGAACAACAATTAACTTACAAATTTGGTGATTTGTTCAGGTGCTGGAATGGCTAAAGCTTAGTCTTAGACAATAATACATGGCATTTAATTGCAGAAATGTACCAAGAATATGCAATTAAACTATCAGAAATGTCTTTTATAGTATTCTAGATGGTAAAAACGGAATTATTGGTAAACAAAGTGATTTGTCCCCTTTTGTCACCCTTAATCACTCACAGAACTCAATACATTACCATAAAAGTTAGTTTGTAATGTACAGGAGAGAAAATTGGCCATATCTCAGGAATGCTGAAAGATATTAAGCTGAAATTTTGACACAAGATAGATGAGTACTCAGTACCTTATTTAAGCTATAAAACAGAAATTGACCAATGTGCCAAAAAGGTAAGTTTTCCAAGATCAGGTCACATATAATTGGAACAATTTTTGATACTTTCAGTTAATGTAAATCCTGTATTCACACACATTCTGTATCCCTTGTTCCATGCACTATCAATTCTTACAGATACTTGTGAACACTGTATTTTATTGGAGGACTGCACCCTTTGTCTATGTTCTAGCTGAATATTTCTCTTCAGTTTTTACTCAAGAAGACACTATTGTACCAGTATTAGAAGGTAACCCTCTTCCTGAAATTCCACCAATTCACATACACTCTGATGCACAACTTGAAGCCCCACAAAGGGCCCAGACAATCTTCCATCTTACTTTCTCATGAGGTATAGTAGCAAATGAAATTTCCGCTGCCCTTTCTATAACCTTTTCTATGAATTTTCCAAACATCACTAAACCAAGGAGCCATACCTGACATATGGAAATCTGCTCTGATAGTTTCAATATATAAAAAGGGACCCTGCCAACTAGCGTCCTGTATCACTAACATGTATGTGCTCAAAAATCATGTAACATGTTATCTGCTCTAGTATGTTTGAACATTTGAATCATCATCAAGCTTTAAGAGATGAACAGCATGGCTTCCGGCAGCATAGGAGTTGTGAGATACATTTAATTACAAGAGTAAATGATTTTGCACACTGCTTAAACCAACAAGGACAGTGTGGTGTGTTGCTGCTTGACTTCTGTAAAGCCTTTGACAAGGTCCCCCACTCCAGTCTCTTCCACAAGTTACAATTTTATGGCATTAAAGTACCTCTTTTGACTTGGATTAAGAACTTCCTTTCTGATCGATCACAACAAGTGGTGTTAAATAATAAACAAGGTGACTCATGTAATGCGGGTGTACCACAAGGAACTGTTCTGGCTCCATTACTATTTTGATTTACATCAATGACCTTCCTTTACATGTCTCAAGTAAAGTTTGATTTTATGTTGATGATGTTATGCTTAACTCAAATATTTACTCCGTGGAGGACTGCCATCAATTACAATGTGATCTTGACTCCTAACACAGTGGGCACAAAAGTGGCTTATGACCTTTAATCCAATTAAATGTGAATTTCCTACAACTAACAAACAAGATAAACATCATACCATTCACTTACCACATTGACAACTCTACAATCAGAGAGGTCACTCATGCTAAATATCTAGGTGTAGTTATTGATCAACACCTGGGACACCGCACAAAACAAGCTGCTAGTATAGCCACTAAAATACTAGAGTGCACAGTTTTAAATTTTACTTTTTCCTTTCAGTGATTAAACTATGGAATAATCTAACCCAGAACATTGTTAACACTTCCACATACACTGTGCTTTGTAATGATTTGGACACTTTTAATATACTGTGCATTATAATCATACATGATTCCTGCACAGTACACAATAATATAATAATAATAACCTCAGTTTGTGACAAAAAGGTAACTCTTCAGATATGCATCTGAAATTTACTCCTTTACATTTGCAAGAGATCGAGGACACTTAAATGCCCACTTTACATGTGCTGGACAGCATTAGCGAACTTCCAGTTTGGACTTCTTTGAGGCAGTGCAAGGATTCCATACCATGCGTGTACATGTATACTCCAGAAATGATTATATCAGATACCAAAGAACCATGGATTCAGGTGTATGTAGCACCTTATGCAAAGTATTACTGGCTTTGGGAGACATAATGCTTGCAGTGGCTTGACAAAACTCAATTGCACAGAATATGTACTTGTTGATGTTAATTGTGTGCTAGATGTGCGGGCACTTTGCAGGCTACGGTCCTACATCTGGTGGGGATAAGACAAAAAAAATTGCCACGAGTCCCACTGTATGCACTGTTGCAGGCACACCTAACACCTTACATTATATTCAATCCAAGTTCAGGCTCTCTATTAGCTCTACTGATCTCTGCCTCACCTGAGTCTAGCTGGCACAGATAATACTATGATTGGTGTCACAATGTGTAGTAATGTCTCTGTAATGGCGAGTCACAAGTTTCAGATGCACTGCCTGAGGGGGACTGATGAGATATGGAAGTGTAATACTATGATTGGTGTCACAATGTGTAGTAATTTCTCTGTAATGGCGAATCACAAGTTTCAGATGCACTACCTGAGGGGGACTGATGAGATATGGAAGTGTAGTCGCTTTCGTCCGTACAACTCTTCAGGATTCAACAAAATATACTACGATTGATAATATGTCTATTAAATTCGAGCAGTCAGTGTTTATACTTCTATTAATAGAACATAAGAACAGAAGATCACGTGACTCAACATGGAATAGGGTGAACTTAGCGATTCCCTTAGTAACCAGTCAGTCGTAGCAATAGTGAAAGTTAGGGTGAAAGTACTAGTAGTTTTAGTTGAGTAATTGAAGTAGTTTACAAGGTGTAGTTTATAGTAAGAAATCTATTTGACTCTTGGGGATGGTTTTGTTTTGTCTGGAATTGCTGGCTGTTCGTCTCAAAGCTCACCTGAAATGCTAATCATGTTATCGTGCGATGTTTAGTTACAAGAACTAGCGTGTGGAACAAGCCACGCTTGTTTATCAATTAGTGTTCTACTAGCAAACAAGGAAGAGAAATGCTAATACAGTTTATAAAGATGGGAGCCTCGCGAAAGGTGAAGCTTAAATTGAAGTGAAGGAGGTGATGCTAGGAATTTCACTCATGTCGCAACCTTCACCTGCCTTCTCTAGTAAGTTGTACATGAACTTATAGTAGGTGTTTGCCCATTTCTGAATGTAAATGGTATGGTACTGAACATGCACAGCTACATTATATCAGTGTTTTCAGCTGCTTAACTGCTAGGGCGGCAACGTTGTCTACTAATACTAAGTTAGCACCCTATTTAAATATTATTAAGATGCACTAGGCTACAAGCTTTCAAGGGTTACCACTAAGGAATGGGACAGACCAGATTGAATGAGCTACATAGAACACTTTGAAAGTGCTACATTGCTTTATTGCATGTTGCTAGTGCAGCAACATCGGTGAGACCATAGATACTAGACTTATAATAGGGATTGGCAACGGAGGCATAAACGGAAATAATCCGCGTTTCGCTTTCCTGTAATACTGTTAGGAATTTTCAAGTCACTACCAGCTAACCGCGAGATAACCGCTATCATAGTGCCGCTATGCTACTGAGAATGTTTCATGTGTTTCCACGAAGATTTAGTCTTTAAAGGTACGTAGCTCCATTAGGGATTCTTACTAGCATGCGTGATGGAATTTCAGTACGGAAGTGAAACCTGCCTTTATTATTTATTATTAATTACTAGGCAGACAGCACAGCTGGTGTGCCTAGGATGTAAAATCAACAATAGTGAATGTATGTTACAATCAATAAGTGTACGTATGCTACAATTACTAGTTGTGAACAAAAAGTTACAGTATGTATGTGTTACATAAAAATACTAGACGCAAGGCACCTTCACTGCACTGCCTTACGTCTTTATGCAGTGCAGCGAAGGTGCCTTCATCTTTATCTCTCGCATTGCGACAGTGAGAAGACTAGACTAAGAGATGAGAGTTAAGCAGCTGAGATTAATAACTTTCTCTTGCCGTCTTTCTAATGGCGGAACAATTTTCCCTCACCCACATTGTATCTGGACAAAACTGTATGCCGAGAAGTTGTAGCTAATCTGCTAAAGCATGAATTTAACTATAGGACATCCTCACATCTCTCTGGCTTATCTGTACAGAACCACAAATTATTCACACTTCAAGCACTGACTGTTCTATTAGAGTTATCGACTGCTTTATTAGAGTGTATCTGAACCTTTGAAGTCAGCATTGATGATTACACTCCATCAGTTTAGACCACTCAAGTTCAAATGAGATACTGTAGCAGACTGGGTGTGCCCCTCCTTTTACAGCTCCTGAACTCTAGTAGGAGTAAGACCTATTATGTACACCAAACCATAAACTGAATTTGAAGTCAGTGAAGCATCATCCTTGATCTCAACAATGAGGGACATCCCATATCCATGAGGCAGTACTGTCACACAGGATCAAACATAGCACAGTTCATACACCCTATACAACTTTGATTCGTGTGCCATACAACTCAAGTTACAAATAACAACACCTTGCCAGGCTATTATTTACATGTCATATGAAACTACATGATGTAAACATTGCAAATCCGACTAGGAGGTTGATTCTTGCTCTACTCTTGCATGGGCCTGTTGCAGCTTGTCTTGTGTTATACTTCTGACTCCATCTAGTCTGCCAGCAGGTCTGTTGGTTCTGCAACTGCTCACTCAGATGCTAACAGCTTACCTAGCATTACAATAAATCATAAATCAAAAATCAAATTAAGACTACTACATAAACACACCACAAATAATTCATTACACCATAGTAATTTCTCCTGCCAGATATTTTATGTGGGCAGCAGGAAAGACTCCTGGTTTCTGTTGCACAAATTTTCCCAAAATACAATAAATTACGTCATCATATTTTTTGCACTAAAGATAAATTTACATATACATGGTGAACCAGATTCAACTGTATTGGGAAAGTCAAGAACCTAAGCCCACAGTACTTTCAAAGTTCAGCAAAAAAAAAGGCTGTAATCCACATTAAATCATAATAATGTGAACTATACAATGTGTAGAGTTAGCCTTGTCAACACTCCAGCTGTGATCATGGAATATGGAGAACAGTGACCAGGTAATTTACTTGCAGTCCCCAAACAAAATATCTGGCACGTAAGACTAATACCAAAAGAGATTAGATACCTTTGTGCAATATGCAATTTCATCAGATTGTTTACTGAGGTAGTTGGTAAACGTCATATTAAGTCAAGTCGTATTATTATGTGCATAATTATATTCATGAAGAGGGTAATTTATTTGAAACAAGTTCGAAAAACATTTCACCCATTGTTTTCTCATTACCACACCTATGTGTTGGTAATGCAACACACACACAAAAGGCAAACACAAAAACACACTTTTGCACTACAAAGTCACACACACACACACTAAAGCAAAGCTTTTGGTAATAGTATAGCAGCCAGGCACACACACATTAAAGCAAAACTTTCAGCAATAGCATCAACGTAATTCCAAAAACCCAGTTTGAGACCATTGCTAAAGAGCACACACTAGATCATTATCTGTAATATTCTTCCCTCTGGTTCTTAGGTGGTCTTCCAACCTTGAATTTCTTGTAATTTCTCTCCTTTCATCAAAGTTCTGATGCCAAGACTATACATGTGAAATTTTCTGTTGCTCATTTTAAACTCTGCCTACACGAAAGTAACAGGAAGGATTCATAAACTAGATATGGAGTGACATCCTCCAAAGTTAACATTTGTACTGAACCTTGGAAACTCTTCAGAAAGTAGTTCACGAAGCTCAGTAAAACTACACAAACTTGTACAAATATCGCTCTGGAATGCCCTGTAAATAAGCATTCTCCCTCAAACAACGCCCCTATTGTTAGAAAATTTGATCCATTAACACTTCCAAGGTCAAAATAAAAGGGTGGGAAATGTTAACACCGTTTAGGAACGTTGTGTCACTTCAAGAAAACTACACAACGGTAAATAGCGTTGAACTCCATAGTAAACAACAAAATGACAGCGCGCTAAAACACACAAATAAGAAACTTACCCATCCAATGTACTTCATATAGCCATAGCTTCAGCTTTAACGCACGAAAAATACGTGCACTGCATGCCTGCTCGAGTACCTGTCACTCAAAGGCTCCACCATCTTTTACTTCACCAGCGGAACAGCGAAACGCGCATTAATTTACGAAAATAATAATTTTGTAGTGCGTTGCCAATCCCTATTATAAGTCTAGTATCTATGGTGAGACCAAGGGAGAGAATTGGAAAAGTAAACGTGTTCAGTTACCGGTATTACCATACTTCTGACTCCTGAATCAAAGACCAATTTAATTACACATGATGTCCTGAGTAGTGTCGAGTGTTTGGTGAATCAATACAAATTGTTCCATTCTGTGTTTGATGGTTCCAATTAGCAAAAAGTAGCCATAGGATATGACAAGATACACATTCAAATCTATTTGATGTATCGGTACAGTGGTCACTGCAGCATTTACATACATCTTTTAAAAATTAACCTATAGTTTACGAACTTACTTAGTCACCCGACATGTTAACTTATTATAATCAGCTATGTATGTTCACTTAGCCACCTGTGTGCCCTCAAGAAATTTTGTTTGATAATCTTTAAAGTAGAGGAACTGGCTAACGTTCGCTGTCATGTGGACTTTAATGCTTATTGCTAATACTTAATGCTTATTGCTAGTACTCTTCTTCTCTGCTTAATTTTGGATAAATGCTAGACTAAGCACATCTTAGTTGTATCCATTACTCTGGTTACAGGTACCTGCCACTCAAATAATTATTTTTGTGGGTGCTATAGGTACTCCAGGACGAGTGTTCAGCTGTTTTATTTATTTTTTGCTTTTTTGTCCATGCACACTTAGATATGTATTAACAAATGGGACCAGTACGTCTGTGTTTAATGTTTTCAGTCTTGAATTTACACATCATTTTGTTTACGTATAAGGTGTGTAAGTTAGAAACTGTTTAGTATGTGTACAAATAAACTTAGATATTTATATGCTGTTAGCTACTCTGTGATCCCAGAACTTTCAAATAAAGATACGTGCATAATAGCAATACATAATGGTAGATCTGTGGTCCATTATCGTAGTATGGGACATGGGTATAATGTCTTTCAACTATTGTAATTCATGATAAGTTGTAATTACATTGAACTTCAATTTGTAGGTGTTTTGGAGTTGCTACTTTGTGATTAACATAGCATTTTCTGTCCGGCATAGACATTATTTCGTGATATCAGATCTGGAACACTTTTATGGTATCTCATAGGATGTTCATGTAAATTTCATTAATTAATTCATGTAAAATTCATGAGACATTCATAGTGCACTTCATAGAGTGTTCATGACATATTCATCCATAGTATGGTAGTAGTTTCATGGTCAATTCATATGGGAGTCATGGGATAATAATTCATATTAAAGTCATGGTGTTTTCATGGGATGATTCATATATAATTTATAGGGTGCATAAAATTCATAGCCTATGAAACAGAAAGTATTCATAGGGTCATAAATATGAATAACCCGTGAATTTGAGTTCATAGGAAAACCATGGGTATATGAGTTAGTAGTGCTAGTTATCCTTTATCTATGCCTAGGCAATGGCTTCCCTGCATGGATTCCAAACACGCATCGGATCCGAGACCTAGACAGGTAACTGAAAGCTCCTCATAGGTCCCTACCGAGATTGCTACTTACAACAGTTCAGTGCTATCACACATACTGTATCGAAAATGACAAATTAAATTCATTGAAATACATAGTACTTATCACAACTACATACAAAAACACAAACAACAATTTAAACATCATTCTAGATGTCTCAAGCTTTCAGCTAGTGTGTTACGTCCCACAGATCGGCTAGATAAAGCTGTCAAAACTTTCTTCCATATTTCTGTCTTAGTTTTGGTATTATCTAACCACTCCAGGGACATCATCCTACAGGCTGTCTTGCTCTCCCTACTATCATGTTGAATGGTCTTCAGTTCTTTGGAGTCTACGTGGTGGTTGTGGCGCTGTGCGCCCTCAGGCATCCTGCGTGCATATCAGGCAATGCATGACTCACAGTGTTGCAACTAATATGTTACACTTCAAAGTAGCTTTTTAAAGTAGTTCTAACCCTTTCAAGTTACTTTTACAGTAGTTTTAAGCTACTAAATTCACTTTTAAGTTAAATGCCTTTGATGTGGTTGAGGGTGCCTTTAATATGGTCTGGCATTTGTTCAGGATCCTCTGTGGTGGTTGAATATATCATTATTGTTACTATATCAAAGCTTCATATTAGCTCTTACACTAGTAATTACTATCTAAGGTTTTCAAAATGTATAAGAAACCTTATCACCATGAGACAGTTTTGATTGTGGGATTCGGTTGGTCTTAATTGAGAGCCACAGGAGGCTCAATTGTAGGCTACAGGAGATCACTGAAGCCCACAATGTAAAGTGGATGTTGGTCATATAGGTTTCATATACATTTTACTACAGTATTCAATAGTAAGAAGCATTAAAGCTGTACAGTTTGTGGAATGCAGTAATGAGTTGTCAGCACATCACATTTGTAGCATAAAGAATTCCTTTGATCTGAAGTGTCAAAGTGTTACATTATATAGTTATACAACGGCCATGAGCGCCCTGCCTGATATAAACGCACGAGCCTGGGGGCCCGAAGGCAAGTGCGTCCATACAGGCAGAGCACGAGCGCACGCCGCATAACCGCCATGCACCACTCACCCAATAGGTGGGGAGAGTCCCACAAGACAGCCGCAACACCCATAAAGGCCAGGCTTCTAACATCGATTGTGGGTAACCAAGCCAGACGTTGCGATGACGTTCCCCCCGCAGCACCGCAGCCACCTGAGACATTGAAAGCCAGCACGCCATGGGCCATATCACTAACCTGCATTCGCCGCTCGACTCCCATCATGTAGCGCCCAGCATGCCAGTGTGCCATATAGACCAAGCACCAGACCAATCACCATAGTGATTCTCTCGAGCGAAAAAAAGCAGCCAAATAGATGGCTTAAGTAAACAAAATCTAACTACTAAACGATACTAGTCTATTTCTTACTATTCACACTGGCTAAACTAGAATCTGGTGGCATGACAAAACTGGTTCCCACAATCGAATGTAAAGGTTAGTATTATTTAGAATATATTTGTTTTATTGAGTCATTGTCGAAGTGGACTACAGTTTAATCTGGGCTAAGATGGCACCAGACTAGTAAGGTGTATAAGTACGTTTATATATATGTAGACTAGAGTTGTGGCCACCCGCGTTGGCTTTTTCGATTGCCATTGGCTGCTTGTAAACATTATACGTATTGGTGACGTTATGGCCCACAATCGACCTTTACATGTCGGGCTATAAAAGAATTCGAGTGATCTGCGAAGTGTCTTTCTACCTATTAGGTGAGGTGTCGTAGTGGTCTTCGCCACCGGCACTTGTGCTATGCTGCACAAAACCGCAGCCAGTGCAATATCTGTATATTGCACTGCGGTCGGTGCATTATAACTTATAATGCACTCGTTGTGGTCTACAAAACCGCAACCAGTGCGTTATAAGTTATAATGCACTCGCTGCGGTCTGCAGCAGTGCAATATACAAATTATGGTACTGGCGGTGCCTTTGAACTGCCCATGCAGAGTGGTACATACCAAGTTGTAATCCCATCTCAAACCATTTGGTGGCCATACTGGGAATGACCAGCTCAGTTAGATTTACAATGTCTAGTGGAACATCAGAACCATTACCTGCAATGAGTTATGGAAAGCACAGGTATGTACCAATATGATAGTGCTTTACAGTACAGCAGAAATATGAACACACAACCACCAACAGACACAACAGTCACACGCATTATCAGTGTGTACATGTTTGTATGTGCTTGCCTGTCTGAGCATGCTTGCATATACATGCACGGTGTGTGCATGTGTGTATGTACAGCAGGGTAGTTACGTTACGTCTGTAAGTATGTGAATATCTGGTTTTTGTGTAGATTTCAGTGTGTGTGTGTGTGTGTGTGTGTGCGTGTGTGTGCATTCACCTAGAGCTACAATTCAGCTTACAAGCTAACAACTTAGGGAATACCCCCACTAACAACTTAGGGAATACCCCAACTAACAACTTAGGGAATACCCCCACTAACCTACAGTGTACTTTTATACTCAACCTTGTGGTCTTGTACTTGTAATAATATGAATGTCCCTAATTCAATACTACTGAACACATCATAACATATATTTACATTAGCGCAATTAAAACATCTTAATTTAAAAATGAAGTAGGGTTCAAATAGTAATCACACACATATGAGTGCAATTAGGGAATAACTATACAAGTAATGGCGAAAATTGAGCAAGACAATGCCAAGTGCTTTTTGACAGTTACGAGTACAATTATTCCATTAATACACGAAAATATGTGTGATCACTTACTAATTCTACTAATCAAAAACATTTGCTGACCTGTTTAAATACTGACCATATAGCAATCAGGATAGGACCCAAATCTGACCCATATGTCACACGGTTTAGGTAATTTGCCAAGATTAGATTTAAAGTAAAAAGTTCCCAGTTCACATATAGATTATACAGTGATACAGACAATAACTATGCTATTACACTGTAGGAAGGTTACCTGCAAGAAACAAGTAGCTACCAAACTTTTATCAATGATCGATAAGTGGGCATAGCTCCATGAAAGTCTACAGGCAGCTACTGTACAGCAAAATCCACAATTCCCATAATTGGGCTCACTTGATGCAAAACTAGTTACAACCAGAAACAAGGGAACAGTTGCTCCCCCCCCCCCCCCCTCCTCCCCATCCCATTGCAAAACACATTCTCAGATAATGGGCATGGCTCCATGTATGTTTGTTGTCTATACACAATTGAATTTCCTTCAGCACAATTGAGCTTATAAGATAGTAAAGCAGATGACCTGGACAAAATGCGATTCGGACAATCTGCGACCGACTTAAAATGCTGACATTATGAGATGGTCTTATTGATGAGGTCATGAAGTACACCTTAACTATGTTTGGAACCTACTTGACATGGTCACTATAATGAGGTGGTCACATTGCAAATTTAAGTGTCAAAGTATAATGCATAATCACTTGTGACTTACTACTACTGTACATCTTTGCTTCCAGACACAGAGAGGCTTCGAGTAGCGTTTATCTATTTATAAGCACATGTGCAGAGGATAAGACTAGCAAGCAACAGAGTACCATACACCATAATTATACTGTTGTACACATGCTATAAAAATCTAATGCATACTCACAGAGATTCACCCACTTAGCCTAGCAACCCAGGACCTTAGCGCTTGCACCTTATACTGAAAGCTGAGTGCTCCTGGATCTGGCCTACAACAGTAAACTAGGGTAGATCTCTACAATCACATACTGCATTATATATCTAGAGCACTTGTACAGCAGTACATTATCTATAATACTTGTAGCGTGCTAATCAATCCTCCACACATGCGCTTATAAATGGATAAGCGCTACACGAAGACCATGTCTGGGCCTAGAAGCAAAGACTACTGTACAAAACAACGTTAGGTATGAAAATTAACTGTTGTATAGATGTAGAAGTGTATATATTATCCAATCCAAAACAGCCAAGCTGTAAAAAAAGAGTGCAGCCCTCAGAAAGGCAATAGTGAAAAAAGATATGAAATCCAAGGTGGCGGCCAAGAAATGGCTGTGATGGTAGGTATACATTTATTACATCTCAATTAATCCCTGTGACTTGAAATGTACCTGAACTCTCTACAGGGTGATTTGCCTGTAGACGAACTCTCTACAGGAGGGTCATTCCATACCAAATCAACATGAAATTGACATGACCTCTTCGGATTTCTTTGTAATTTGCTGCACATAAAGGGTCTATTGAGAAACTAAGTCACACCAAATTTTGGCCCATTCTACTAATTACCTTTGGAGATATGACCACTCAGAAGTTGATTGAAAAACTTCTTGCAACATAGTACAAGCTAACACAAAAATTCCCATAACTTGTGAATGGTTTAATGTATAAAGCCACAGTTTGCTTTATCAAATTCAATATTAATTTCTCTTTCTGCTGATATATAGTTTTTTATAATTGTACAAAGTAGAAGGTCAAACCACAAAAAAGTGGTTTTTTCTTTGATGTCAATTTTCAAAGAAACGGTAGTTTTAATTACCTTCATACTTCGTACACAAGCTGTGTACATATACAACTTTCTCATGAAAAAGTTCCAAGTTGGGACAATAAGCAGAACATACATTTGTGAACTAAATCTCTTATCAAGTCAATTAGCTACTTTATATATTTACAAACTTATACAGACACCACAATTAATTGGAAGTTTTTAACTTATACTTTAACTGCTGTAATACTGTCTTAGTTTCCTTTTTTGAAATAGTGTAAATTCTTCCAGAACTGGTTCTTGGATCAACTATTGTAAGGACGTCATCAGTAGACACTGTAATAATTCTTTCTTTTACTGGATACTTATATGATTGTGATGGACCATGAGGAATTAAACTGTTTATACTAACTATTTTGTCATCTTGATTTATGTGAACAACACAACCCAACCACCATTCACCTTCGTACACAGCTGTGACAAATCCTTTTATGTCATCAATTGCAATTTCAGTCTTATTTAAACGAGTAACTCTTTCCTCTTTAGCAACACTTGAATTTGAAAACATCTTTGTTAAAATTTTAACACTGCTTAGAGGAATAAAGCAGTGAAGTTTCTGTGTACCAGGTATAGTTCTACTTATTTTTAGCCTTTCTTCTAGGATGATCTCTTCTCGTCTGTACTCATCTATTATGCAGTATTTAAAATGGACCCTTTCTATGTTCTCAATTGCCCAGTCAAATAGCTGACGAGGAGTCATAATTTGGGAATGATATGCTCTTGGCAGACTCGCCTTAGCAGCGAGACGTTTTACAGTACCACCAATTCCATCACACGGTCCCTTGCCGTGTGATGTAGCATAGAAATGCCATTCAGCTTGTATCCCAAAATCTTCCTTATGATGGCAAAGGTTCACAAAGTTTTTGCGATTTTTGTATTGAGCTGCAGATCCATCTGAAAAACAAAGCATTTTATCTACGCTTAGAAATTTTTCTTGAAGAAATTGTACAAGATTCCTTTGAAATAAATGCACAGCAACTGTGTCATGATGTAAGCAATCAGATATAACAACATAACTGATATGTTCTAGCTTTCCCGATTCTCTGTAATAGGCAACAAATAAATGTATTATTGCCTGTGAGTTGTTCCAATGGAATCCTTGGGCTGCATCTTGTAACATAGAAGAATAATTCTCTGAGAAATCGCCAATTACTATAAACTGTCCTGGAAGCAGGCTTGACATAACATTTGTTTGAAACAGAGATTGCTGCTTAGCAATGAATGAATGGGGTATCAAAAGTTTAATCTGATCACAAAATGAATCTACAAAATCATCTGCTGATTTAGTAATTGTCTCTAGTGTTGATCTATCCACAGACACCCATTGTTTGTACTGGATACTGTCAATGTAATTGTCATCCATTACTTCATTCAGGTAATCTTTGAGCTGTGAGATTCCTGGGCAAAACTGACAAATCCTTAAGTAGCAAGCAGGCTGTGGAGGATTACATATGACTAGTGCAATACAGTGGTAATAATGCTGTAAATGCAACTCCCTACCAGCTGTAAGCTCTGCCAGTTTACCAGCAACCATCATCAATTTTGTGTTTTGGTGGATAGTGCAAACACATACTGCATGTGTTCCACTAGCTCCAGCCAAGACACAATGCTTTGGGCGAAGTTCAGCAAACCTAGAAAATCCTATCTTTTCAGCTGGAAATTGATCTTTGAATTGTTGGTAAACTTCTTTCAGATTTCCTAACAATAGTCTCTTTTGAACTAAAATTCTTCTGTCATCAACTTTAACAGAAATACAATCTTTCTTTCCAGGCATTACTCGACTAATATCATCAGACTCATAGTAGTTTTGAACCATTGTAATTGTCTCATTACTCAAACCATGACCATGATTTGGGTTTGGTGTGGACAAAATACCTCCTTTATAACATGAAATTCTTTTATAAATACAGCCATCTCAGGGAATCTTTAACAGCAGCTTTAACAAAAATTTTCCAGGACCCCCCCCCCCCCTTGCAATAATAACTAACCCACTGTACAGTACACTATCTGAGAAATCCAATTAGAAATCCAGAATTAAATATTCAGAAATACTGAAGTCACAAAATCAGTATTTTCGTTTCCATCCGTTTATGAGTATTTGAATATAATGCACCTATTAATGTCTAGCCCACCCCAGGGGTTCCCATGCATGCACTAATTTCGGATTTGACATCTAATGCCTTGTCCCACCCCTTGGGCTTTTGACAGGGGAGACGTTTGTTGAACCAAAATGTTTTATATAAGTAAGCTGAGTCAACTCCCTCACTTAGAAGGTGGAGGCATAGTGGGATACCCAAGTACTGGGAAGAATTTGTCAAATTCCTGGCCCTCCCTACCCGGAGGTGGATGCAGGTATAGAATAATTGCTAGTATTGGGGGATACAGCATGCACTGATGATCTACTAGCTCTGAGCTAGTGGCCATGAAAACCATGTCTATGTATATAGATATGTATGAGTTACAGAAGCACTAGCCTACACATAATTTATCTTGTTTTCCAATATGACTTCACTAGTATTATTGGCTGTCTATATTCATGGATACTCTTGACCTTATCACAGACATTAATAATGAATTCAATTTGTGCATCATTTATAAAATCTTACTATGAGCTAGCAGCAACACAGCACATTCTTATACACCTCTGAACCAAATTGCATTTTTGACTACAGCAAAGGACATTTTGATGGTTTGTGAAATATAGCTAGCTAGTGGTGTAGCCAGGAAATAATTTTACCAAGGCAAAGTTTATACATTGACCTAATTGAGAGGGTCTGCTTCTGACTCAACTGATTCACAATTAAGCATGGGTGGTACAGCATTTGCAGGTTGACTATCTGGTTGGATGGAAGAAACTGTTTCAGAAGACTCTGAGTATTTTCTACATGTCATAAGTAATGCTCAAACTTAGTTAATGCTACAGTGTACCGTGCTTCAGTTATTAGACTAGTTTAATTACACTCAAGAACTGACTTACTCCAGAGATATTTTGAGTGATCAGGCCATTCATGAACTGCAATGGAGGTCATAGTCATGCACTATACTTTACATATTGATCTGATGTGATATTAAAGTCAGAGGTTATCTCTTTCATGTGAATCTCAACTGCATGGTGCTAAGCATGTCAAGCTAGGGAGTCTGAGAGCATGCTATCTCAAGGAAAACTTTGAAACTATATATACTCTGAAATGGCATTTGGAAGCTATTTTTTGATTGTAACTGCTATTGCATGATCAATTAATGGCTCAATGCAAATGCCATGCAGTTGACTCGGAAATTTTGAAAAGTAATTTAAAGACATGCAATTAACATAAATGTAGGCCAAGCAGTGTAATGAGAACAGTAGCTGTAAGCTGTACTGAATGGTCTATTAGAGTATATTACGCGACTGCTCTATTTAGAGTATGGTGACTGCTCTTACTATTAGAATATGATGACTGCTCTATTAGAGTATCTCGATCTTTTTACAAGTTCAAGTCAGTGGCTGAAAAGTGGCAGTTCAGCCAATGTGTCACCGTGGGCTCCGGCCCTGCTTAGTACTATATACAGCCATAGATCCTATTATGTGTATAGTACAGTAATGCTGTCTAGTAACATTTGAGTAGAAAATTCGGGGTACCAAAACTGAGGCCTGCTCAGCCTGAAATGTTGAGCATTTTTTACCAAGGCAGCTGCTTGCAGCAGTGCCTCGGTTGCCTCAATGGTGGCTACGCCACTGCAAATACAAACCACTCAATTTTATATACAATAATTGATAAATTCGATTTCATTGGATTGGACAATTCTAGCTAGCGATGGTTGTAATGGTTTATGGTAAACAAAAACCAAACATGTTTGTGTTGCTGACCTTTAGCCCACTTATTTTATATTATATCTGTAGTTTCTGATGGAGCAAAAAGAAGTCACCTTATATCGCCCAATGTGACTGTTAACTCAGGAGCTGATTTGGTTTCCATTGATATTCCAGGCAGCATCAGAGCTGAAGCCGATGGCTTTATTATAACAGAGGTAAGCAGAGTGGCTCTTCTTCCAGTCAGGTCCAGCGGACCATAGGAGACCTACCGATTTTCCAAGTGAGGTCTCTGCCTTGGTAAAATCTTACCCACCACTAAAAGTATCAAAAAGTTCACCTCCACCATTATTGTCATATGTACACCCAAAGCCAGGTAAGAAATATATGCAGTTCTTCAGTCTTTAAAAATCCTTTTTTGCTACAGGTTGCTATCAAGAGCAAGATGAACTATGCAAGTGTTCCTCTGAGCAAGCCACCAATTGTGTCCAGAAAATGTAAGCCTCCTATACCTCCAAGAACCACATGAAAAACATCAAGTGAAGAAGACAAGTGCATGAAGAATCCAGCTAGTTCCCATTGTAGTGCTGATGTGTCTATTCCAAGCAGCAAGACCAATACCCGATCTCGATCTCACACTGTAGATGAATCCAGTGTTAATCCACATGGTGATGGATATCGTAGATCGCTAAAAACACATGAAATGGTTGTACTCAAGGATAAAAACCAAGCAAGGTTTGTGCATATAATAAAACTACATGTAATTTAAAAATTAATATTTTTGCAATTAATCATGTCAGGCTCTGTATAGCTCTCTAAATAGGGCAAAGATAGAAATCCTAACAATTGTACTTCTAATTTTACATTATTTGTGAAGTGGCTGGTTTTACTGTACATTTATTATACGTTAATAGGAACATGTTACAGACCACCAATCCACTGCACAGTCCTGATCATATTGGGGAACTTGTGCTAATGGGATGTTCAGTAGGACTATATGATAAGTTGGATATCACCAGTTTACTACCATTCCTTAGTTCCTAGTATCTGCTAACTCGTGATGACACAGATGTACTTACTAATCCTACTACCACCAATAATTCTGAGCTTAGCCATCTGTTGAACATGTTGCCCAGAAAAAAACAAAGGATGGTTTGACAAGTTTTTATACTGTCTTCATCGTTCATCTGAAGGAAATGGTCATGCTGGGCTGGTAGAAGAATTAAAGTGTAAATTTGACAAGCTAAGCAAAACAGCTATCACCTAGTGACAAAAAGAAGAATACAAAGGAAGTACCCAAAGACAACTATGAGGTATGCTAAGCACTATTGTATGAGACACCTGTTAGCATCTGTATCTATTCTCATTTTCAGTCAGTCTCATCCAATTTATTTGGAATTGCCAAATGAGTCATCTCCATATACACATTTAGTGTGATGCCAACAGATTTGGTGGAGTCTCTTATAGAGAGAATTGGCAGGCAGCTTAGTGAGTTGTTTGTTAACAAATAAAAAACACAAAATTACCTGGGCTGCAAAAGGGGCTTTAAACACTAATCACAAGATGACATGGCTAAATAACAATAAAAATAATTGTGTTTGTGTGGTTTACAGTAAGTTTGGGTTTTTTTGTAGACATCAAGAACTCTTGATATCATATTGAAAGTAGCTGGTTCACAAAAGATAGATTCAAGGAGGTCTCTTATGGAATCAAGAGTCTGCAGGAACAGCCATTTATCGATGGTAGCACAAGATGCCAGCAAGTAACTTTCTCTATAGCAACAATTAATCATTTACTTAGTTAGTATAAACATAATCGACTTCGCAATCGCCATAAATATAAGTATACACACTTTTGTAATCAATTCACAATGTCACATCAACGCTTTATCATGTTGTAAAATATGCTGTGTTAAGTATCAACACGCAACCCATCCTTCACACCATAATATGTGGGGAAGATATCACAAATTCACAATAATAATATTGGATATATGGTCACTGTATGTAATGGTGGGCTTTTCTTGTTGCTATGCTGCTGACCTATTATGCGTATGTGTGTGCCATAATGAATGGTACTGTACTCTAATATCTATGCTGTAACAAGGTTTATAATTTTGAGACCACGCCATGTTTGGAATTGATCTGTATACTGTTAGCTGCAGTAGCAAACATCAGTAACGTTTTACGCGTACGTCATGTCAGCATACAGTATACATCATTGTGTATGTACAGTACTGTGCAACCTTATATAGTCAGGTGACTGCATAGGCAGGCCATTTTGTTTAAAAACAATATTAGGTAGATTTTGGGAAATTTCTATGTTTGTAGGAAGTTATTTAGGGCCTTTACAAAATTGTGTGGCTTCTCCTTGACAGGTTTCTTTGTTCTAAAAGTGTATATCATTGAAATACCCTACACATGGTATAATTGTACTAAGCATGATACTACAATAGTACAGCGGGACAGCGTATAGCTAACACTGTTAACTTCACCTACTGTTCCTAAGCCCATCTGCTGCTCACCTGGCAATAATGTGACATACAAATTCATGCACAATTTGCATTCCTATGTTGTGTTTCACATAAAATAATGCTGAGTGTTTGTGTATGCAGACGAAATGGAACACTGTTAAACACATAGTGAGCACTATAGCTTAGGTGAAATGAGATATGCATGTAAAAGCCTTTTTCAGCACATTCAAAATGGTGATTCATCCCACAAAATCATTTTGCTCAAAGATTATGTTACATTAATATAAGGGTAAAATTATTGTACTGAAATGCCAGTAAAGTTGCGCACTTACCATGAACTATGCTTTTGGTAAACTATTTTATTTTGACATAATTATTTAGATATATGAACAATTAATGAGTCTAAAACATTAGCTTTTATAAGTAGTGATCGATTTTCTACAGTAATATTGCATAAAGCACTCACATGAAATATGATGAGGTTAGAAACTTTAACGATGCATAGGACACATGCAAAGCATCAACTTATTTAGGTAATGAACTCCAAATTAGGTATTAGGCGACAATATTAGCTAATTAAGTGAGCGATGTATTCTAATGAAGTATTTATTAGTCTAATGGGATTAATATAAGTTGCAATAATATTTATGCACTCTGCTCTCTTTAATGACTGATTATAAAATTTGAAGCATTCAAATTTTGTCAAAATGACAGTGGTACCAAAAGGCATATTCTGTTTTAAGAGTGCTTCCTTTCCTCCACATACAATGATACTGCAAAATAAAAGGTAGACACTGAACCAGGACACAAAGTGAAACTCAACTCCTCAGATCAAAGGTTTCCATTTACATTGTATTGCCACCAGAAAATTCCAACCTTTTTAGATATGCAAATGTGATACCATACAATTATACAATATTACAGATTTGTCATAATGATATGACACTGCAGCTGGAACCCAACTAATATAGCTAATGTAGCAGTCATGCACTTTTTCTGCCCAATGCTAATTATCAAGCTTTTGAGTGTAGCATTATTGACTGATGCAACTGTTTAGACCATGACGCGCACAGATACAACATTAATACAATTATTGTCTACAATAAAAGCATCAAGCGTTGCACCAGCTGTGGCATAAAAGGTAGATATGCCTAACTATAAAAGATCAATGGACCATTGTACATATGTATGTGCTCTATTTAATGCAATAAATTTGGTATAAACATAGTGAGCTAAACATTTGACATAATTATGAGCAAATATACTATACTGATTTGGCTGCCAAATGATTTTGAAATGAATAATGACTAACTGATAATTAACAGTTGCTCCCAGACCAACAGACAACAAGTGCAAATTTGTTAGTAGAGCATTGGAGGCTGACACAAAAATTTATGTATAGGTAGAGCACTGCAGCATAGCACAATATGTGACCAGATTTGCAAAAAGGGGTCATACAGTTTATCAACTTTGACAATCCATAACTTGAAATTGAAATTCGGTCATGAGTGAGCACCAAGATAGCTTAATAATTGAAGAAAGTTTCAGGCTTGTACATTTCTTTAACACTAAGTTTTATGATATTTCAAGTTTGCAGAATTGGATGTTTGTGGAAGACTCCTGTTCGCAAATCTGGTCACAAGATAAAATAAAAAAAGGAATAATAGGCTGGGGTCTACTTATGGCCTAGATTAGTGTTTGTTTGGTCAAACCCATATAATTTCACCATTTGCACCGGTATTGTATACGTACTTGTAAAAAAGTATAGAAATTCATTGTAATTAAATTTCCACTGCACCATGTTCATGTATCCTCATGGATGGTTATAATTTTAATTCGTTGTTCTATCCACTTTACCCATGCATCAAGACATACTTCACCAGCCTCAACACGTGTGTGTACAGTATCATATATAGAAGAAATCAAGGTGTCATCTTGACTACGTAGATCTTGTAGGTAAGTGAGATATTTCTTTCCTGTACCAACCACTTTTTTCCTTTCAACTATCCACAGTTCAGCATTCTTTGCTTCTGTACCTTCAAGTTTCCAAGCCTTCTGTAGTTTCGCCATCTCAGTTGTGTTCTGAGAATAAAGTGCCTCTTTTAGAATACAAAGATTTTTCTTCATCTTTTCCACACATTGAGACCATAATTTTATTTCTTTGTCGATGTCAATATCTTCAGTACACTCAGCAATGTCTTCAATGATTCGCATTACAGTTCGTTCTACTGGACTTAAGTCTTTTTGTTTCTTAGTTTTAAACTTGTCTATGTACATCTTTATCAAGTCTGATAGAGCTTTTCCAAACTTTTCTGTCTTTTCAGTCAATAGCTCACACACTTGCAGTAGCCCAATTTGGTTACACATAATTTTATAGCAATATTCAACATTGTCTAATCTATCCTTTAGTTGTATGATAGGAGAAAGAATATCTGCTATGTCTGGCCTTAATGTTGCAATATCAGGGGTGGGTTTGGTACCAGCAAGAGGTTCATTTCCAACTTTAGAGAGTGGCTCATAGTCATAGTCAGGTACATAGTCATGCATAGCTAGAGCAATTCCACTAGGGACATGTATACTTGTGCTACGTTTGCGGTGAAACAAGCCGCCATCTTGATATGGACTGCCTCCTGCATACAGTCCAGCTGCATCATACATTAACCTCTTCAAATGATGTTCTAAGGTACTTGCCACGTAGTCATGAGCAGTTCCTGAAGTACTTTCCTTCAGACTGAGTACAAACTTACTCCACCATCCAGCACCCTTGGTTGGTAGTATGTCAATTATGTAATCTACTTTTTCCTCCTTTGATCTGTGTTGTTCTGTTAAGAGATGCCTGTCACCTGGTGTTAAAAGGTTTCTTCCGTTCAGTAATGCGACGATAGCACTAACATTCAGCTTCTTCCTAAGCAAGTCGTGACATTTATTTAGTGCTTTTTCCTGTAGTTTTTCCCTATCAGTGGTTGATTTAGCCGCCATATCATGCCACACTGTACTGAATATAGAGTAGCTGATGGCTAACCGGGCGATCGCAGGACCGGATGTATTGTCAGTTATAATAAGACCTCCTGACTGCTTCTCGATAATACACGAGTACGTACATACATTTTGTAGTCTATTATCAGATCGCTTCAGTGGTTACCTCCAGTTGCCCTTGAAATCTTGCGTGGTGACGAGTTAAAATATTAGAAGTCGTTACGACACACCCAGTCGAAGTTTGGGCACGCCCAATCAGAAATTTGTTTACCTGACAAGAAACTTACGAGGCTAGGCCATAGATCCTTTATCTATGGCTAGGCAATGGCTTCCCTGCATGGATTCCAAACACGCATCGGATCCGAGACCTAGACAGGTAACTTAAAGTTTCTCACAGCTCCCTACTGGGATAGCTTACAACTGCAGTTCAGCGCTATCACACTTACTGTATCGAAAATGACAAATTAAATTCATTGAAATACAAGGTACTTATCACAACTACACATACAAACACAAACAACATTTTAAATATCATTCTAGATATCTCAAGCTTTCAGCTAGTGTGTTACGTCCCACAGATCGGCTAGACAAAGCTGTCAAAACTTTCTTCCATGATATGTCTGTCTTAGTTTTGGTATCTAACCATTCCATAAACATAGCCCTACAAGCTGTCTTACTGTCCCTACTATCGTGTTGAATAGTCTTCAGTTCTTTAGAGTCTACACCAAGTTGTAACCCCATCTCAAACCATTTGGTGGCCATACTGGGAATGACCAGCTCTGTTAGATTTCCAATATTAAGTGGAACATCAGAACCATTACCTGCAATGAGTATAGTGAATGTACAGGATGTTTACACATGAAAACACAGGTATACACTGATATACATACTGTTTTATAGTACAGCAGAAATACGAACACACAAACACCCACAGACACACAAAACATAAATACCTGTGCGTACAAGTTTGCATACATTTGTCTGTGAGTGTGTTTGTATGGTGTGTGTACATGCGTATGTACAGTGTAGTTACATTTACATCTGTAAGTACGCGAATAGCACAGTGTGCGTGCGTGCATGTGTGTGGGATGCACTGATACCACTTTTTACCTACTGATCCGATACCAATACATGTTTAGTGGAAAATTGGCCGATACTGATACTTTGCCAAATTGTTTTTAAGAAACAGCCAGTATCCCCACTGTTTTATAAGCCAACTTACTTAAAATACGCTTGCTAATGTCTTTATAGCACTGCTTGTTGGATTTATGGACATCATGCATTGATTTGTGGTGTTCAATCACCACGTATGGCTTCAATAAATCTTGTGGCTTACTTTTCATTCAATTGTACTAACAATCATAATCACTCCCTACATATACCACCATCTTGAAAAACAATTAAATGATGTCATCCAAAAGTATCAGTTATGGTATCAGAGCCACTTAAACCATAACCAATATCAACAATGGCCAATACTGATAAAAATTTCAGTATCGAAGCATCCCTAGCAAACCCCCTACAATTCAGCCTACAAGCTAATGAGGAATATCCCCATTAACCACTTACAGTGCACTTTTATATATATACTCAACTTTGAGGTCTTGCAATATAATAATTTAAAATAAGGATGTCCCTAATTTTCAATACTACTATACACATCTTACATTGGCGCAATTAAAATATCTTAAATTTAAAAATGAGGTATGGTTAGTATAAGTAATCACACACATATATGGGTGCAATTAGGAAATACCTGTACATTTATTTATTGATTAGAAAAACACTTAGGGGTCATATGCTAATGTACAATTACAGTAATGATCTAAGTATGACCTTAAAGTTTCTATGTCAATTTCATGTATATCAGGGTAGGGTAGAGAAATCCATTTAATAGTTGTCATGGGAAAAGAAGAGCTACAGTAAATTTCTATGCTGGGGTGGTAGTGAGAGAATTTTAGTTGATGATTAGCTCTGTTGTTTGGAAAAGATGGAGGAACAATAAGCAGGTTGTTCAGTAATTTAAATAAAAAGAATTAGTCTATTATTTCTATGTCGATCTTGTAGAGTTGGCAAATTTAACTGGTGTAGGACTGTGGTGATGCTGTCAAAGTGATCTCTTTGCCATGGGTTGTTTGTAACAAACCGTGCAGCCCTAGTTTGGATCAATTCGAGTTGATTGATTGCATTGTGATGGCGAGGGTCCCATATGGAGGAGAAATAATCAAGCATTGGCAGAACCAGTTGTTCATGAAGATGTCTTGGAAGGTTGTACATATTACGTTTAAGGAATCCCAGTATGTGGTTGGCTTTGTGTGGCAGAGTGTTTCAATGTGAGGATGCCAAGATAGCTTATGATCTAATGCTATACCTAAATATGGATGATGAGAAACAGTGTTCAGTGTAGTACTATTCATGGTATATTCAGAAGAACTTATGTGCCATTTTAAAGTTGCTCGCAAGTAACAGCAAAAATTGTACGAGGCAAAGCCAAGTGCTATTTTGGCTGTTACGAGCACAATTATTCCATGAACACAAAAATGCGTGTGATTATCTACTAATTCTACTAATCACACACAAATGCTGACCTGGTTAACCTACTGACCTAAAGAGTAGTCAGGATGGGACCAATATGTGACACAGTTAAATTATTCACAAAAATCTATATTTAAAAAGTCCACAAGTTCCTGTACATATAGATTATACAGTGATACAGACTGAAAGAATATCTATTATAGGAAGATTACCTGCAAGAAATGAGTAGATACCAAAGAATATTAATGATCAATGAGTGGCATGTAAGTCTATAGCAAACAACTGTACAGCAAAAATTTCCATAAGTGGATGCCAAACTAGTTGCTTACAACCAGAAACAAGGGAGCAGTCCCCCCCCCCTCCCCTTCCTCCCAATTTCTCTGTCCCTGCTACAAGACAGCAAGTCACATTCTTAGATAGTGGGAAGGCTTCCACCGATACAGAAAAATACCTACCGATCCAATACCAATACCAATCGTAGTAGTAAATTTTGCCAACACAGATACCAATAATTGCCATACAATTTATACACTTATCAAGTTAGCTATGTAACCTTTTATTGTGCAGTGACTGTTCTATTAGAGTATTTCGACCTTTTCATAGTAAGTAGCATTTGCTCAATGTTTAACAATGCCTTTTCTGCACTAGAATAATGTTCAACACCATTTCCAGCCTGTCATACCCCAAGCTTTGCTAGCATAGCATTTATGATGACAGTTAGGATGATGACGATTGGGACGAGTGGCTATTAATTGGAATCGAAATACCTGAATAACCAATACCGATCGATACCAAAAATGTCCATAATCGGCTCCGAATTGATACTGATCCGATTATCAGTGGAGCTCTAATAGTGGGTGTGGCTCCATGTATGTTTCTTGTCTATACACACAATTGAATTCAATCAAGCTTGTTAATTTATGATCACATACAGATTGGTAGTAAAGCGGATGACCTGGACAAAATACGATCCAAAATGATGATAATCTGCTACCCACTTTCTGACATTATAATGAGACGGTCTTATCAATGAGGCCATAAAGTATACCTTAGGGACATAATGGACATGGTAAATGAGGTAGTCTTGTTAATAAGGCTGTGAAAAACTACAAAAGCGTAACACCTTAGCCGTGTTTGGGACCTACGTGACATGGTCACTATAATGAGGTGGTCTTATTAATGAGGTCATGAAGTACACCTTAGCTATATTTGAGACCTACGTGACATGGTCACTATAATGAGGTGGTCTTATTAATGAGGTCATGAAGTACACCTTAGCTATGTTTGGGACCTACTTGACATGGTCACTATAATGAGGTGGTCTTATTAATGAGGTCATGAAGCACAGCTTTGCTATGTTTGGGACCTACTTGACATGGTCACTATAATGAGGTGGCCACAATTGCAAACTTACAAAAGTATATTTTCAATACAGGTATACGCACAGTCATTAGTGATTTACTACTACATCAAAGTGTAATTTAGTTTTGTAATCTCGACTATATTGTTGGCCCTGTTCACACTAACTTCTAACCCGGGTATATAGTAGGGTTGGAACGAATGTACAAATACATCCTCCTAAGCTTCTTTTCAAAATGTTACCGAAGCTTCGACGCTTTGTTGCAAATGTCATGTCACTATTAATGACCACAATTGATGGTTCTTAGGGTGTACACTGTAGCACAAACTCCTATACTTTGTTATAGCACCAGTATAGCCATTGTTTAAACTACAATTACATCAAAAAGTATGTAAATGGCAGCTTCCACAAAGAGTGATAATACTTGTGCAACTAGTTTAACATGTTGGTATCCATGGTAACGAAGCTTTGGTGGGGTAAAACAGCATCCGAATTTTATAAGACCGAACGAAGCTTCGAACTATTTGTCTCAACCCTAGTATATAGGATGGTATGGTTAGAAAATATAAGGCAGTGTGAATTCAAACTATGCCAAGCCGAACTGGTATGAAACAAAGGGATAGCAGATGTATTCCAGGACGCTGACTTTGGTCAACAATAATAAGTTGCTGTTATTAGACATCAGCCAGGATTTCTGTGATGGGCAAGCTGTCAAGCTCTTGACTGAAGCAATAATGTGAACTATGTTTGAGTTTAAAACATTCTGTCTAAGTGTCTAACTGCACTCACAACAGATCTACCTAAGTACAAGCCCACAACACTGCTTACACAACAAGAAATAAGTACATCAATACACAAGGGGAGTTGTCCCTCCTATTGAAACACTTGTGGCTGGAATAAGGTGTGTATCAAGCCGTGACCTGATTTTGTGTGGCGGATAAAATTAAGATGTTGATACAACTGTTATCTTCTTACCCAGCAACACTTAAAATAGCAATACAAGTGAACTTTTATTACATTTTGATGAGCTAGATAGCTGTATTAGATGCATCACATGACTTACAAAAGCTACCTAACAGACTGATAATTAATGGTATAATAGATCATTGATGAGGCAAGTAAAGTGGAAACTAACAAGTAAGATTATGTGAGCTAAAGGTAAAATTTAGACAGTCAAAACCCAGTAGCCAAGCCCTTTTTACCACAAAAGGAAAAAAGCAGTCTGTAGCTGGCTATGCGAGACACTAGTGTGACCAACAGTATCAATGTTAAGACCCACCCCTAGTTAAGAGATTTGACAGTTACCAAGCCCCACTACTCGGGCATAGAGGTTGTTTAATCTCCTAATAATCCTACAGGTGTAGCTAATTCCCACATCAGTAAACGCGGACCTGGAAAACGGACTCACAAACGGAATGGGGAGGTTGCCTTACTGTAGCTGGCTAGCCTGCTACATATTTTTATCCCAACAGCATTGTTCTTCCACCAGATGTCCAAGAACATCTGACACCACAGCAGTATGCCATACTTTTTAGATTTAGACCTTTGTATCTAATTTGGATTATTCCACCAACTTTCATATTTGGCTTGTAACAAACTTACCTTTTGTGTTTTCACTTGATTTTGTTGATAATTCTTTTTGTAAATATTCTTTGTAACATTGTGTGTAACATTGTGTGTAGCTGTGTTTCATTATGGTCTTTGTACCAGTGATGTTTGTGTTTTCATAACCATTTTGTGATCATGTAAGGTTTGTAGTAGCCTACAGTTTTTTTTGTGACATTTTGTGATCCTGTAGCTAATTTTTTGTTTGTTTGTTTTGTAACCTAATATACGTAATGCTGCAGGTTACCAGATTAAACCGTTAAATCATCAAAAAAATATACTTATCTGTTTTATTGATGCTTAACTTATAGGCACTAACTAACCCAAAGGGCATGCAGAAAAATGAGCATCTATGAAAAAATCAATGTGCTTTAATTAGAAAGTACTGGTCGAGGTAATGGGTTGACTCCACTTTCATCGCCGCACTTAGAAGTGAGCCATTTTGAGTGTTGCCATACATGACATGCAAACACGCATTAATGTTTAAAGTGCAGGACATATTGTACACACTTTGTGATCGTCCCAGCTAAGGGGAAGTGGAGTGGCTACTATAAGCAAGTTTGTATGTAATGTCAGAGCTGCCAAGCAATATAATTGACGTGTTAAGGTAACCTCCCAGTCTGTTTGTGAGTCCGTTTTCCAGTCCATTCCGCATTTTAGTCACGTCTGATTCATATCCCGTGTACAAGCTTGTGTCCTGCACAGCTGGCCTGTACTTGTGACTACGCAAGTTATTAAATGTGACCAGCTGAGCAAAAAACTACACATTCCTCTGATTCCATTTTACTTCTTCTGTTATCTATAGTACAAAGAAGTGGCCAGCCAAAGTTTCAGCCTTTTGTAATGACTAGCCTTTGAGTTATAGTGGTAGACAGTTGGGAAAGGAATAAATTTGATTTGTGTAGCAACAACACGGCTAATAAATTACAGGCACTTATAACTCACGAGTCGACTAAAACAACCTGGGATTTGGCTCAGTCTGTTCACCATGACTGGCAGACTGATCAAGGTTGATTGTTTTCCTTGTAAGTCTTTGTGTGGACAAAGAAGGCCAAGAAATGACAACAATAAACTTTTCCTACCGCATCACATAAATAAGTACCCATAACTCTTGTTCCTTATACTATCTATATGAAAGATTCTTCTTATTCTACACAAATAGGTGAATCTGATTTGAGTCTCGTTTCAGCACATGCCAAAGCAATTAAAATGTGCATAAACTCTTAACGTAGCATGCGTATTTTTACCAATAGAATTTTGCCAGCTTTTGCTCAGCAGGTCACTGAGTCAAAATCCCCAGTACTGGGGACAGGTACTGGGACTTTTGCCCAGTACTGCCCCGTTATATTGCGTACTGGCATGGGGTTTACAAATGATATAATACCGAAATGGCTACCCCTTGGGATAACACCCAAGCACACACAATGAGAGGAAAGTACCTTGTGCTGACGTACTCGAATCATCTGTAACATCTTCGGATAACACCAGATTGATCTTTCTTTTAAGTAGGTCTTTGTATATGTCTTTAGCGAGATACGCGTATGCTCCGCCATGTCCTTCAACCACTTTTAGCATACTACGGAACGTGTGTGTCTTCTTAGACGACTCTAAAGGGACAGCGACAAACTGTAGGAAGCGACGAGCCTTCTCTTGTTGCGTGTCTGCAGCCATTATGGCGTCTTGTTCTTTAAAGTTCACTATCTTGGCAGATACGAACTTCGACATCAACGTCGCAACAGGTAATGCATCTATCAGTTTGGGGTAATGTTCTATAAACACTTCTAGACATACTTCGGCAGTAGGGTCTTCTTCTGCTACAGCCATTTCAAACACGCGCACCCTAAATTAGCGCTGCAAAACGCTAATGTAATTAAATATGCCACCTCTTAAGACCACCTTCTTATAAAGACCACCCCTGTACAAAGACCACATTATAATTAGATCTCAAAGATGGCTAAGGCACCTTCTATAAAGACCAACTCTTTACAAAGACCACCTCTCAATAGCTAGGTTCCAAACATCTTACGTCAGACCGCTTTATCAAAACAGCTAGAAAGTCTAGGCTGTCCGTTGATACAGAAGGTTTGTAGTGTACTAGCTACATTTTATACTTGCGTGGAATATTTTTGTATGACACATTCTGGTACCATTGTATTATCTATGCTGGTACAAGGCTAAGTGATGATGGTATATGACTTGAGTGAATTCATATGAACAAAGCGATGACATTGATATGAGTCATACTATTACCCTTACAACCAACCACAACACAGTACTACATTGGGTTATGCACCACCAAGCGTGGACTACTGTTAATGACCTTAACACACTTGTACAAACACGTGGCGTAGAATGAATTGTGACACTTTAACTTACCTTTTATACCTACTGTCACGTGAGAGAGGCTCGACATGACAACCATATAGTATTCATGCGGGAGCTTATTTTCTGTCTAATTCATTGCATTCAACCGACAGAAAATACACATGTTTAAAGCTTACCAAATATTACCATGTAAAGAGGTGGTCTTTATCAAAGGTGACCACAAAGCGGTCCTCCATCAATTACAATGTGGTCTTTATAAGAAGGTGGTCTTTAAGAGGTGGCCACTAAACAAGGGTTTTACTCTAGGGTACAGTTATATGACGATTTGTCCATTTCCGTTTTCCATTTTCACTTTCCGTTTCTGGTTTCCATTTCCACTGTTTCCAATTGCTCCCACGATTGCATTAATTTTTGTGGTGATACTTTTGCAATGTAGATTTACTTGTGAGATCTTTGCAGTGTACATCTACTTGATATTTGGGCTGTAGCTGTTTATACGTCCATGAACAGTAGTTGTTCTAGTTTGTCACACAGTACTTTTGGATCAAGTCATCACTGGGTCTGGGATTTTTTCTAAACATATCAGTTACTCCCTGTGTTCACAGGCTTTAGCCTTCTCACAGGTCCCTAGTGGGATAGTATTAATAATGCAATCATTGCTTTGGTGGTGTTAAAGACTTGATAACTTCACAGTCATCATAATGACATTGAAAATATTGATCTACTAAGGAGTGACCATTATAAAATACAGGATCTGCTTTCCCCAACCACTTACAACTTAGCCTGTTTGTGCCCCTTCCCTTGCCAGCTCCTGGAGTCACCCCTGGCTATACATATAGATTATACATAAAGTAGGCACCATGCAGCCTATTATGCTGGCACAATTTAAAGCACAATAGATGCACCAAAACATCAAGTGTAATGCTAGCATGATAGGCAGAATAAGGTAGCTATTGCTCATGGATAATGTCATTATCTTGCTTTAATAGACAAATTTCATAATAATGAAAAATTCAACTGTTGCCCCTAGCAACCTAAATTTTACATTATTAATGTAGGTGTCAATGTCTTAAGTCACTTCTCCAAGTTTCAAAAGGATAGCATAAATAAGTCATGAGATATGACATTTTGAAGTTGCAATTTTTCCATACATTGTCACTGAGAGGGGCAACAGTTGCCCCTTCTCAGTAATCACACAAATGATGTGATTCAAGGTGTAGTATCTATGGTCATATCTTATGACCTATATACACTATTCATTTAAAACTTGGAGAGATTATTGTTGACATTCACACCTACAAATTATGCAGATAAATGTACTTTTAATTAGTTTTTGCATATGTTAAAATACCTCATTTTTGTGATTGCCCAGAAGGGGCAACTGTAGCCCTCTCACATAGATATGTATGGGAAAATCACAAATTTCAAAATGTCATATCTTATGACATATATGTGCTATCCTTTCAAAATTTGGAGAAGTTACTTTAGGCATCATCACCAAATAATACTGGGAAATTCAGGTTGCTAGGGGCAACGGTTATTTCTATACGCTATAAAGCCTTATTATGGAATTTGTCTATTGATGAAAAGTTGGAAAATTTTTATAACTGAGGTATGCATGACTACTATATCAATAGAACTGCCAAATTTATGCATATAGTTTTATAGAATACGATGTCATTATTAACAGTTGTTGATATTATAGTTTTACGGAAAGCGATGATTTTTAGCAATAGAGCTGGTGCTTACAAAACTGCAAACAGCACCATTTACATGAGAACTATTGCAACCATACTAAGAAATAAAAATAATCAAGACAAGTCCAGTAGGTAGTCTTGAATGACCAAACCGCTTTTTCTTTTCTGTTAGGGTAGGGTCCCTACCCCAACACAAAAGAAAAAAGTGCATGCTTATCCAGTAGGTGCTTGAGCAGACTAATGTCATCAATCTATTAGAGCATACTAATTAATGTCGTCAATCTATTAGAGCATACTAATTAATGTCGTCAATCTATTAGAGCATACTATGCCGTCAATCTATTAGAACATACTAATCTTTAGAATGATAAGCCAGTATACTTGATGTACAAAAGTCTAGTGGACCTGACCTTATTTCACCATTCATTCTAAAACATTGTGCAAATGAAATTGCCCCAATTCTATACAAGTGATCTTTACTCAATCATTGTCTACCAGCTCATTCGCTACTGAGTGAATGGCTGTCAGCTAATATTTGTCCTGTATTCAAAAGAGTAACCGCAATAGTGCAAGCAATTACCAACCTATAGCTATATCTGTGCTAAGACTATGGAACACATTATTTACCACTCCATCATGAACCATCACAATGTTTTAATTGAAAATCAACATGGCTTTCAATCAAATCACTCTCATGTCACTCAGCTAATCATGCACCCTGACCGAAGATACATCCTATGCCTCTTGACCATCAAAAACAAATTGATAATCCTCCTAGACTTCTCTAAAGCTTTTGATACGGTCCCACATCATATGACTTCTGACTAAATTAGGACACTATGGAATTAACAACAGTACTCTTACATAGTCTGGCGGCGCCCCCCCCTTCGCATAGAGTAAGGGTCTGGTATGCTTAGTATAGTGGAGTTGTACCGGATTACCAAAAACTGGTGCAACCAATCAGAACGCTCCACGTTTAATCAGCGCATTTTTGTGTATGTTACGTCAAAAGAATGAATCAAATTCCCTAACAGAACTGAAGAAACAAAAGGAGTTAGCTAATAAAGAACAAAGAGAAGAAAGTGTTATATCGGGAAGGGCTTTTCGCCTTGTTTGATACGCGAAAAACCCATGTTACGCTCTGATTTCCTAGGTAGGGAGACATGTCTATTTTATAAAAGTAGACCAATCCACTTTCGCCTGTGTGAAGGCGAAGAAAGTTCAATATCTCTGCCACAGTTTTGGGTTAGGCACTTCCGTTAAGGCCATTTTCGTTACGTCATTACATTCAAATTAAATTCCTCCAGAACAACTCGGTGATACTAAGCATACCAGACCCTTACTCTATGCGAAGGGGCGGGCGCCGCCAGACTAACTCTTACATGGGTTGAATCTTGGCTCACTATAGATGCTCACAGTGTATAGTTTTAGATGGTGAAACTTCAAGGAACTGTCCTGGTCCCCGGATGTTTTTATTTTATATAAATGTCATAACAAAAGATATCAATTCTTCTCTTCAGTTGTTCACAGATGATTGCAATTGCTTGCTTTACAGAATAATCAATAGCAGAGAAGATACCATCAGCCTCCAACAAGATCTGAACAAGTTATCTGAATGGGCTAACACTTGACAACTGAACTTTAATGTCATCAAATGTGCCATGATGTGGTGCACAAGGACCTCTTCATCCATCACACATGATTACATATTGAACGACCACATATTAGAAGTATCTGAACAACACTCTTATCTGTGTGTCTTGATTAACAGATCGTTATCCTGGTCCTCACACAGATCCACCATAGTAGCAAAGGCAACAAAAACTCTAATTTTTTTGAAACACAACCTCAGCTGCTCAAGAAAAGCTACAGCTACATACCATGCACCAGCTATCAGTTGTGAAATAGCATTTTACGATTCAAATCACGTAATGAAAATAGCTAATAATGAAAAATTTTTGGGATGATAAACAGTGAGTTAATTTTGCCTAGTCGAACTACAATATTTAAAAATTTGCTAGATATAAATTACAACCATTTGTATAATAGCTAGCTGTATTATTAGTTTTGTTCTGGTAAAGCTAATAATATTTAGCTGATATTGTATCACTGTAACACTGTTGAACACAGAGACATAAATATATATAGCTAGCTGTCTACCAATTTGATAGTTGAGTTCCAGTTGAACTGACTCCACCACCTTAAATGCTGAACATTTATCAAAGAATTAATCAGCTGAATTCGAACCTCCGGACTTTAGCTCCCTGTAAAGGACACGCACTACATGTAGGACAGTTTCTGCATGTGGTCTGTACAGATCTACCAATTCGTATCTTACCTCTGAGAATGGACAACCTTAATTCTTGCAACCATAAAAATTAATCAACTGAAGTGTCATTATATGGTCTATAATATAGACCTCGACCTCAATAATATTATCCCATCCAGAAATTATACACATGAATTACACAACTGTTTGCTGTGTGTTTTAATTCATCAGATTATACACAGCAGATAGTATACAAGCAGGAGATTATTAAAGTTATCCATATGTGCATGCATACATGAACTAGCAAGCACAAATTGACAATCAATAGATGGAAATAAAAAAACAAGAGGATAGCTATACAGTACGTAAAATATAGCATGAATTAAGTTAGTGAGAGACAAATATATGCTTCATTTCACCCTGAGACCACTCTTTGAGCACAAACTTGGGCTGTGCTTTAACCAAGAGTATATAATGGTTAACTTATCCATAGAGAAATGTCAACCTGAAGCACACACAAGACACATGAAACAATTAGAGGCTCATGGAGTAGTCTTATCCCTGTTAATAAATTCTGTTGTGTTTTGTGTTTATTTTGCTTGTTTTGCTGTTGTTGCTTTTTTTTGTATAGTTTGGTGTAAAAATAACGGTCAACTTTGGACAATTTCTAGCAAGTCAAACATTATACTTTATACAGAAAGTGCAAAACTGTTAGTTAAACATGAAAAGTTGAGGCAAAAAGTTTGAGCATAATAATTGTGAGCGCAATTTTGATTTTGCACCATTAAATGTAGCCCTCTGGGAATTATACCCAAATAATTTTGGAAATAATGCAATTATGCTGACAGTTAAAAGCAAATAAGATCAAGATACTCTAAAAAGCAGTCGCATAATCTAATAGGACATCAACAGTCTGACTCAGAGAAGCAACTCTTTACTTGATAGTCGCAAGTTTAAAATATGACACAATGAGTAGGACATTTTCATACTGTGTAGGAATTAACTCCTACAAGTGTAGGAACAATTCTTATAACTTGTCTTGTGAATGCATAACTTGGTCAGCTTATAGCTGTTGCATAGTACTATTATGCGGCAAAGTTTTAAGAAAGGTACGTGAAGGTATGGAAATTTATGAGTTATTAAACTTGGATATTTGAAAAGGCTATAAGACTGGCTTTCACATTTTAGAAATAAAGCACATAAAGCTGAAGTATAAAGTTACAAGCATTGACTATACTGAGAACATTCAGAAAACAGATCAGGCCAAGTGTATAATATAATAATGTATGAAAAGCAGTATTGAACAACTCCTTTATCACCAGCTCATAATGGGGTATACGTCTGAGTCAAATATGCTCAAATGTTTGCCCAAAATGCATGCTTTCAGGAATTTCCCACTATTATGCTCTTCAGTGTTCCCATTATGCTTAGCAAAATTTCTTACAATAATCGTAAAACATTTTAATCAGTGAATGCTCTATTAGAGTATTTCACTACAAAATTACTGTTCTATTACAGAGTAAGGAGCTACAGTATGTGCAATGTATTTATTGCAGTTTCTACTGACTGCTCTATTGGGGAGTATCAATCTAATTCATGGAATTAAGCTCCATAGTTTGAAATAACCACCTACTATGCTAGCATTATTCTTATACCGAATTTATAGCTCTACACATATACAACTTTTAACATACTTTTAACAAAGTCAGGACCATTTTACTGTGAAGAATTTAGTTCCCCTTATTTATGTAGTCAAGAGATGCAGAGTCCATGAGCACATCACTATAACCTTTACTAAAAATATGTTCTATAGCTATATATATGCAATTAAACAGAAAGATGGTGAGCATACAATGACTCATGGTACTGCAAACCCATGAGTAGACACCGACAGCCTATTATGCTTTATTTTAAGGTGTATGCACAGTGCTTAAAATTCAACCTATTATGCCTGTGTGTATATGGTTATTCTCTAAAAATTAGCAAAAACTGTTTTTCTTTACTTATTATTGGTTACAAATAGCAGCAGTCAGTTGAAAAGAAGTTTCCACTGTTTAACTAAAATTATATTTATTTAATTTATTACTTTGAAACTTAGCAGCCAAAGATTACACATAGTTTTGGCATGCTGCTTTCAAGAACATGAATATAGAATTTTTTATTGTCTCATTATTAGTGAATGAAAAGTTAGTATAGAATGTTAGGGACTTAGTACAGGACATATTTAGGAGAGATTCTCCTCAGCAATTCAGTCATTCTTCTTGTTAGAAATTTAAAACACCGTTTGAACGGGCAACATCCAAGGACGTGTTTAAGCTCTACTACATACTGTATAGTGATAAAAGTGACATTGACCAGTATGGAATACCTTCTATGCCATTTAGACACAGCTATGTTACCATTGTGCCAAACATATTGTGATATCATTGTTGCTACTAAGTCCCTATAGTAAATTGTCATAAAAGAATAACATATATTCAAAAAGGACCAAGTGCAAAAGAACATCATCATAGCAGGCTACACATGCAGTTCCATGGTTAGGTGCTGCATATGCAAGTTTTCATACTCAGGGGAGGATTCATAATAGTGTTGAATACAGTGACTGTTGTATTAGAGTATTTGACTGACTGCTTTATTAGAGTATCTTAATCTTGTCTTCTGGATCCATCATCAGATGTATAGCAATTAAATTATGTGATGATTAAAGCAGATCTAGATCTTTGCCTATAGCAGGTTTGAGGGTATTTTAAATTGTCACATTATGCTTTTAGCTGCAAAATAGCCTATTGTGCTCATTTTTATGCTTTTCCAATAATATTATACTAGCTAGTTCAAAACAGCAATACAAAACAGCAATACAAAACTGCTACTGTTACATAAATTACAAAATTTAATGAAGAATCCTTTGTACCCAATGACATCATTCAAAGTTGAATAAGCGCTAGTAACTTTGCCTTGGAATCAAAACCTTATAATAGGTACAACAATTATTATTATTTTACCATTGGTAGAGATTGGTATGTCCAGTGGATCAGTTTTTTGCAACTTGCTTCTCTGTAGTGTAGAGGGGCTTCTCCAATTAAGATTACACAAATTTTACCTATTATAGCATACCTGTAATGTATTTTAAGCCAGCGTTAATGTGCCTATCCATCATCAGATGTATAGCAATTAAGGACACTGTTGCATTAGCTAACAACTAGCACCAAATAGATCTGACAGTAGCTACACTGTACGTACAACTCTGAAATTGAGACATGCATATATACAAGTGGTTCAATACCAGCTGCAGCACCCTAATATAGGCATTTTCTTTGTCTTACAGCTGTAGTAAAAAAAGACTGGTCTATTAAGGTATTAGAATAATATTAATCTTTCTTCATGGCCTCACTCCTAGAAATGCAGTTTCGACCACAATATATCTGCTAACTGAGATGGAGAGGGTCTTTAGCTCCTAACTTTCCTTTCGGTCACATATACAAGGTACAGTGTATAATATTCCATCATCTCCATAACAACTCATATTATTTGTATCATCAGTACGACACTACACTGTAAATTCAGAAGTGTGAAGTTCATACTGATGGTATGACTCCTGCGGTTGCTTAGTGTGATGCTCATACTTCAGAAGTATGACGACCACACTAAGTGACCGCAGGAGTCATACCATCAGTATGAACTTCACACTTCTGAATTTAAAGTGTATTATGATGGTGTATGTCATACTTACTACACAATGTACTGGGAGAGGTAATTAATTAAGGACTTTGCATTGGCAAGTGTGATGCACAAGTGCAGTATAGGAATTTAATTACTCCAAACAATAAGTAGTGGTGACTGCTCTATTAGAGTACTTTGTTAACCTCAGTGTACGACTGTACGTAAGCTCTATTAGAATATTATAAACAGATCAGAGCTCTGTATATCACTGTGCAAAAAGTGGGATATAATATGGTATTTCCAGTGGCTTATTGAATACAAATAAGCCTTAATATAAATCCTGCATTATACTCATTTTATACTTTAGTATAATCCATACTATACTATTGCATATATGGTTTCAGTTTATTTACCACATTACCTCAAATAGCTTATATCAAATATAATGCCCACACTATACCATCGCATATATGGTTTCAGTATATTTAACACATTAACTGAAGTCTTACATGAGATTGTTAGTATAATACAGGTTATACCAAGCTTTTTTGTATTCAATAAGCCACTGGAAATACCATCTTATATCCCTCTTTTTCACAGTGTATAAATGCATGGGCTGAATGTAAATGTACAGTGGGACCTCTATTATCTGAATACCAGTGTGCTATTTCAACCACAATAGTAAAATAAGTAATAAATGGCATTAATACTGAAGCGATGAGTTGAATTAAACATTTTTTTGCAATCACAAGATGTTTGTCCATGAATAACCATGCATGATGTCTCAACACTCATGAATGACATGCCATAGTGTACGTACAGTATGTATGTGCATTGTGTAACCATTTACTAACCAATCATAGACAGAACTATATTATGCACCACATAATGGAACGACACCTCAGACCTGTATCCATAAATTACATGTACCCAATCTTTATTCATGCAATAAAATGTGGTAAATTACATCATTATACACTTAGTTGTTTGAGGTATTGCATACATGCAATCACAGCTAGTTAACCAGCCAGTTATTAACAAAAATTCATTGATTATGCAATTTTCAATCCTTCACACAAAGCAAGTTAAAGAATGTAATTATTCTATTCCAGTGATAAGCCAGACTGATGGGGTGACTTGTAGGGATGTTGTTTAATTTGTGCCACATGTACATGCACAGTTTTCACAGGCCCAGTCATGCATATAATGAGTGTGGAGGTTTCTTAGTGAATTAAAAAGTATAATATTATTACTTATACATAGATTTAGAGACCACAAACTAGCCCACTAATAAAGTAATAATCTAATCCACAGAGAAACAGCCAGTTAAGCTATGAAAAAATGGTGCGGCCTTAAAAAGCCTGGGTTAAAAAAATCGTGAAATCAAAGCCTTCATGGGTGACAGCCAAAATATAATTTGCTGCAATGATGTTAATTTTAGCAATGCACACAGCCATTACTAAAATATATTATCATTAACATCATTGCAGTGAGCCTGGGTGAAAAAAATCATGAAATCAATGCCTTCATGGGTGACAGCCAAAATATAATTTGCTGCAATGATGTTAATTTTAGCAATGCACACAGCCATTACTAAAATATATTAGCATTAACATCATTGCAGTGATCTCTTGCAATTGGCCACCACCTTTTATTTCACAACTTTTTTCACCCAGGCTTTTAAAGGCTACATCATTTTTTCACAGTTCGGCTGTTTTTGTGTGGATTTCACTTCTTTTTATAATTATAAGGCCCCAAAACCAGCCTATGGCTGACTTTGAGGTTGTTTTACTCACATTTCTTCTTTTCTATACAGACACAATGATGATTATTGAAGACAGACTTATAAACGCATGAATTTTGTAATAGTCTTATAGCAAGAGTTCATAATATAAAAACTTTTATATTATGAACTCTTGCTTATAGAGTGATAAGAATGCAGGTGTTAAATATGGAGGTCCCTGGTTTGAACTCTGGTAAGGTTATCTTCGAGACTTTTTATGCAGCAGGGACTGCTCTATTAGAGTATCTCCATAACATGATTTTACACTTGTTTGGGTTATGTTTTACAACTTTGTATGGCTATTCAATCTGTGAAAAGGCACTACTACGATGATCAGCCTATGTACACACTAATGTTCAAGTTATTCGGTTTACCCTGTAGCCGTGACAGAAGTTTGATCTTTTTACATCAATAAAATTAATGTTCACAACTTATTCTTGGATATTCATTAGATTCACAGCAAACTTGGTACGTGAATTCACCTTTATGCATTCTGCATTTGTGCCAAAGATTGAGACAATTGAATAAATTACATGTTTATGTTTTATAGTAATGTTGCAGTGTGCGAAAATAAATCAAAGCCCGTGTGGCAAAAGAAAAAATGAAGAATTAATTAAATCGAAACTTTGAATGCCCATAATCAAATTAGTTGTGTGGCCTACCCTACCTGGCAGACAGCTTTAATGCAAAAATATAGAAGGGGCCATGGAGCTATGCACACATGAAACAGCTGTTTTCTTTCTTCCTGTCAGTGTGGTACATCAATTTTCTTGGCAGCACAACAAACTACCATTACCGTATATCTTGATAATTGTTGTAGTGCTTTGTCCCTATATAACTATAATGTACTATGTTCATGCTCTAATAACTTGACACATCAAAGCAATGGCAGATCCTGGATGGGGAATTTGGGGCAAATGCCCCCCACCCGTGGAGTAGTCATAGCTATAGTTATACTTCTTTTAAAAATTAATAGTTAGGCTAATATCAATTTAGCTATAACTCATGAAAATGTGCACATTTTAGGCCATGAAAAGTTAATTATATCTTTCTGGTATTTGTTAAAAAGCTTTCATGCCTTGTAAACACATTTCTTCTTATAAAGATGCACTAACTTTATACGCCAACTTTGTTTTCCCCTATAGCCTGCTAATTCCATGTACTGCTACATAAATTGTCAAATGTGGTGTACATCTAAAAAAAAAAACAAGCCGGTCACGTGGTCAATTTTGGGGAATTGGTAGGACCAGAAACATATAATTAACTTTGCACGGCCTTACTACCATTTATTATTACAAATTCACCTAAAACACCAAAGCAAATCAAACTAGCTATGAAATTTGTCACCCAGCACCTTCGTGCATACTAAGCACCTCTAAAATAATTATCGGGTTGCTGATGTGATCTTTTGTTTAAACTCATGACGTATTTGACAATAATAGCCTTTAAAAATCACAACCATCTGCAAAGGCCAAAATGGCAAAATCATAGTGAAACACTGCTAAGAGGTAATTATTTAATAACAAGAGAATCTGACTCTCCCCAACTATTTACAACTTAGCCTGCTTGTACCCTCCCCCTTGACAGCTGCTGGATCAGCCCCTGCAAAGTGTATACAGTATGATATAGTAGCGTAAACATTGTACAGTATAATGCATGATATGCTTTAATAATTATTAGCTATGTTTTAATGGACTGTTCAATTATTTAAGTGATTCTGCCAAATTGCTTTCATCAACACTATGACTCTTTAGTGCTAAGAATACATCATTCCAAGTTCCATCATGCTTCTCTCTCAACCATGCCTTGAACATTTTCCTACAAGCTATATCACTCTTGCTCTCTGACTTTTCAATCTGATCCAAAGTGTCATCATTAACGCCCAACTGGAGGCCCAGGTTGTACCACTTCTCATGCACACTTGTGCCAACATGTTCTACAAGTTCTGCAAGCTTTGGCTGAGAAGAACCTGCAATATCAACACATCACGTTCTGTCATAACATCTATTCCCTTTGTTACAGCTGTAATAAAGTCTAAAAATATCAAAACTGCACTAAGGCTGGCACTTTACTACATCATCAAAATGGCACATCCCCATTATTTTAAGGACAAAAAACATTTCGTTCCATGCCAGGAATTTTAAAAACTATATAAAATGTGAAGTAATTGTATTGAAAAATAGAGGTGTGCTGTTAAAAAGTAAGTTGCTTGGTAAAAGTACATAACATACTTTTGCTTGGTGAGTTATCCCGCCTAAGGAAGGTTTATGCAATAGAATGCACAATACTTTTGCCCTCATTTCCCTCCAAAATCCCCCATAAATTATCGTAAAATCTGAAGTTGTAGCAAATTTTTGCCACACCACACCTTAGTGTGCATGGGGTCTATAAATGGCAGCAATATAATAATAGTATTGTTTAAAAGTAGTTTGCAGTATGGTGCGTGGGCAGTTCAAAGGCTGCCACCAGTATTACAAATCAGTTGTAACCAGTTTACAAATAATTGTAACATGGCTAAGTACCTCATTTTGGCCACACAGTCTGGCCACTAATTAGTTCAAAGACTTCAAACAAAACCATACACCAGACTAACGTAGGAAGTCACAATGCAAAGCTAATAATGTCAAGGACTGACAAGGAGGTAAATCACTCTGGAACATAACACTGCACTCATCTGAATGAATGGGAAGCAGTAAAACCGCTGAGCTGAGCCTGGTAATCTACCACACGCTTGTTTGCCAATAAATTAAGTTAACCAAGACTATTATAGCGCTGCACCACTCAACAATGAATATCAGACACTTCAGCTACACCCATCTAAATGATGTGGAAGCTGTACAATGGCTGGAGTGATTGGCATCAATGATGGCACCTCGCGTTTGTGCATAACAAATGCGCTACCAATGAATAAACTAGCTAACAATGAATTAACTAACCATCAAGACAGTAATTAGTGAGTAAAATCGTTCCTTGTACACAGCACTCAGCGGTAGCCAATATTAGCCTTGCGTTCTTGCTCTTTCCATGTTACAAATGGGCACCTTTGATCTGCGCACACCCCATACCACAAATCAGTTAGAACACACCCATTCGGTTTATATCTGATTTGTAAACACTTCACCCTCAGGCCAGCGGCCCTCAGGTGTCGTGTTTACAAGTCAGATACAAACCTCATTGGTGTGTTACAATCATTACTTGTATTACGAGTTGAAGCCATTTAAAATGTAAAAACTAAATGCCTTAAAACATTTTAAAGAGTTAAATTCTTCATCTCAGCCTTATTAAACATACGTACAGTAGGTGGTATATAAATGCGTAGAATTAATCTCAAAAATTTTAAAGGACAGTGATCAGTATCAATTTTAAATTCGATTATGTATTTGTTTGCTACCGGTGAAATTGTTGCATAACCGGAGCTATATGCAGCTTTACAGCAAATGCTTATGCAAATACTGATACTGAATTGGATGTCTGCACTGGTGCTACAGCAGAAACATAGAAAAAATAATAAAAATATTTCCCATTTGCAGGGTAGTGAAGCACTCTTGATAACGTAACACAGAAATTTAGATGTACCACAGAGAAATAATGTTGTATGAAAGCAAGTTAATCAATTCAGGTATTTACAAGGCCCAATACTAAGTGTATTGTTAACTGGTACTGGTTAATGTAAACACACCAAGTAAGTCGGCAATGCCTCTACAAAGATTCTAATTTTGAGACTACCATAAGTGAACCCAATTAAAAATAAAATTGTAACAGCAAGATGGTCTAGACATACAATGTTCATGTATATCATGACAAAAATTGCTCTACAATAGAACGTCTATTATCTGAACTAATTGGGAGAAGGGTGTTCGTGTAATTGAAAAAGTACATAAACCAAACATCTGCATTTATATACAGAAGTTTGCACAATTACTCTAATAAAGCACACATTTGTTGAATACTGTAATAGTCAAATTGGTGTTCAGATAATAGACTATTTGGTTCCACTGTAATTGCAATTGCCAAGTTATGGATATTACCCTAGGTATGAGATGCATTGAACTTAACAGAATTGAATTGCTGTAATTAGTCTTAGAAAATAACATGCTGTAATTACCATTGTCGTCAACATTGTATGTGTTATCTTTACCATTGTCATCGCAAGAAATCTTCATTCGTGGTTTCTTTGATGGTGGTGAATGTGCATAATCTTGAGTAATAAATAAAATTAATGAGATCAACAATACATACAGTACAAGTATAGTTTTAACAGCACGTTTAAGGTAACTGAAACAGTTCCCATAATAATGGTTTCTCCATGAATTTTGTAATATAACAGTTTTGCAATGAAGTTATGAACAAATGTTTGCAAGTTAAGTACACCAAACTGCAAAGCAATTACAAAATGCATTTGCATTTTATGATGTTTTGTGAAGTGTGAAAATGAAAGAAATGCAGTATTAAAATGTCTAAGACTTTGGTTAAACTTATAAATATTAGCTAAATTTGGTCGGTTTGCTACACCTATAGCAGGGACATCCACTGTAGAGAGTGTCATTCCAAATGTGACTGAATTTTGTAAAATCACCCATATGGGCACACGTGAAATTATTAGAATTTTCATGTTTAGTAGGTTGCTAATAAGAGCACAGAACAGTTTTGAAAATATCTCAAGAATTTTCTTGTAATTTAAGGTATTGAGAATGGCTTAAAACCACCAACAAGTAGATTTGCACTATAGAGTTTGTGATATGATCATTAAATATGTGACCGAGCCTGTGATAATAGGGCATGTGGGCACATGATTTTTGCCTACTTTTTCACAGTTTCATCACTCATAACTTTTTCTACCATTATGCTATGGAATTGCAATTTTCAGCTCTTAATTAGTATGCAATTAATTGGCATTATGATGCAAGTTACAGAATGGAAATATACCTTTCCAGTACTGAGATATGACCTGTAGAGTGATGGAGTGTAGTTTGTGCCCAAATGACCTGTTTTCGCAGGCCTGGTCACATATTTTAAATGTCAAATGCACCCATATGGGTGATTTTCCAAAATTCGGTCACAAATGTGTTTACCACATAGAAATTCTCAAAGTGTTTAAAATGATTATTCATGAAATTCTATTGAACAACAGTTTGCTGCTGCCACAATCAAAGCTATAAAAGCTTGAACATATTCACAATTCTTTTATGAGGCTGTTGTCATTAATCACTTTTTATACGTACAGTGTAATTTTGTATTGACATTTTCATTATCTGACAGTTTGCACATGCATATTAAGTTATATTAAGTTATATTACAGTCAAAGGCAATGCAAGATTTCCCAATTAGTAATAATATTATGTATAATTTTGTACCATGGCAAGGTGGCTCAGAAGTTTTCATATGGCTTCAACAATGCTGAGTAAGCTACTTTGTATCCCATTAGTAGTGAGGCTTAACTATAATCATTACTGTGGTTGACCACCAGTTTATGTCATGTGCAAATGAATAAAATTATGCTACATATTGTAAGCATAAATCACCACCATGTACAGTACTATTACAGTATTGCAAGCCTCAATACAATAATTATGTTTTTTTGACTGTCGAATATTTTATGGGCTAGCAGCATCAAATATGTAAGTTTAAATTTTGTGCAAAAGCTGATTTTTATACTGCCTCCACCTGATGTTTTTTAGAAAAGCAGTTTTAAACTTTTGTGTTATGTGGGTAGAACTAATGTGTGAACTATAGACCTAATAAAAAAGTGGCACAGCACAACGGTAGATAATCTGTGTAAAAAGTGTCTAAAAGCAAATCCAGCTCCATTTTTCCAGGCAAGCATAAAGGAGAACAGTTTGCTCTGAAGTGCTAAACTTGCAACTCATGGTTTTCAGTATTTCACAAGAGTACATCAAGGGCGTATGCAGGGGGGTTCGGATGGTTCGGACGAACTCCCCTTTCAGAGGAAGATTTTTTAAAAATTAAAAATCACACCAAATCTTATAGCCCTGGAGCTCTCTGTTAGCTACTTGTCCACTGGCGCTCCTCTGGAGGGTCACATCACATTAATGCTGAACCATTGCAAAGCATAAGTATTGCATCACGTGATCAATTGCGCATGTGATGCATGGTTAAAATGGCATGAGTGAAATGGCAAAGGACTGTTCAGTGGTTGGTTGAGACAAATTACAAGGCAGCAGCTGCTAAACTTGAGTGGTCGTGATATACATGTGTCAGGTTAGCACAAACTGTGAATTGTTGATGTATATTTACCTGATGAATGGTTTGTTTATGTCTCAATCATATTGGAGTACAAGCCAAGTCTGAAGTTATTGACCACAACAGGAGGACCGGACAAGAATAATGTATAGCTGAAAAGAAGTATTGCCAACTAAGGGACTCAAGTTTGGAGGGCTTCTGTGTGCTGAAGTTGGCTGTCAGTACGCTGTCTGGAAGTGAAGATTAGTTGCTTTTACAATAGGTTTATAGTTTCTATAAGCTGCATAAACAGCAGTATGTAGGTTGCAGCTAGTTAGATGCACAAACACCTTTTAATGTTACTGCTAAGCGCACATTTTGTGTATGCATCATTTTCGTTCAAACATGGTCTAGGGAAGCACCCAGGCCATCCCATTAAGACATTCGACTTTAAATCTGAACCCCCCTTTAAAAACTCCTGGCTACGCCCCTATACATGGAGTATGCTAGGGGAGGTGGTAAAGTTCACCTATATACATTTTTTAAAAATGCAGCACCCTATGAAGAAATAATTCATAATAATTTAGCACTGATGGTTGGTTAGACTTTTAAAGGTGGTGGAAGGAACTGAAGGCTGAGTTGTAGATGGAGTCTGAAAGATCTGGTTACGGGCCAAGTAATGTACACACAATCAACTTCTGTCAATGCCTATGTTCTGATAAATCAGAAGATAAAGCAGGCATACACAGTGAGGAAAACCAAAAAATTAACTATGATTTTTCAAATGCAGTATAGCATCAACATTATTATAGTACACTTTAGGTAGGAGGGTGGGGGTAAGTGAATAGTTCTCTCTGTTTGCTTGTAGAAAATTATGAATTATTCTTCACAGAATTTTGAATGTTCATTCAAAAGATAGGCACATGGTTGGTCATTACAATACAAAGTTGAAATTCAATACTTAATGTACCATTGTACAGTGAAACATGAATAGACAAGAAATGAAAGCAATCGGCAATGATTTTATTTTCACTCGATTTGAATAACAAAATGGATGCTATTAATAAAATTTTGCCCTTGTGCTTGGCAAACACTCTTATTTTAAAACAATATTTATTGTAAGATTGCACCCTACAGAGCTTATATACTTGAAGCACTTCCTTAAGCATTTACTATAGGACTAAAGCACAAGTACAAAATTATAAATGCCTGAAATTACTGTCAATAACTTTGAAATAAGCACCTATCAGCTAGCACAAGTGTTTAAGTGCTTTCCCTATGTCAACATTAATACACACATGTGATTAGTTGCTATAATTATAAGCAGACAATTTTAAAATGACAATTAATTATCTACATGCCATACTTAAACTACATGCAGTTGCACTTATAACAGACATGTACATTACCTGTGTAAGTATTACCTTTGCTCTCATTCAACGTAGAATCTACGGGCAATGAAATGCGTGTACCACTACTAGTGAAATAGACATATTGTTTCTACACCACACACTGTACATAACACAAAATTAGCATACAATTGGATAATGTGACTATCTCTGTGAAAACCAATCTTATCACCTATTTGTAAGTGTCAACGAATGCCAGTTTGAATCAAGCATTGTGTTTGCCAATGGGTAAGGCTACACATACCAAATTTTCATATAAGTATACCAACTCCTAATATTTCCAGGCTATCTAATGCACAAGTAACTAACCAATAGCCAGATACTGAACTTGAACATATCAGGCAGGGGCACTAGATTCTTTTCAATAATCACAATTACGCTACATAGAAATACAGTGGTGAAAACAGCTCAAGCAGAGTAGTATTGTTAAAGGACAGGCCATAGAAGTCATTGTACGTGCAGTGGTGCTTTAACTGGTATATATAACAGTTTAGTCTGGGTAATCATTAGTACTGTATTGGTGATAGTAACTATAACAGCGGCTGACCTCCCACATGCTATTTAACAACTTCTTGTACAGGCAGACAAGAAAATTAGTGTTGTTGCATGACCTGTCCTTCAACAATACTACTCTGCTTGAGCTGTTTTCACCACTGTATTTCTATATAATGCAATCGTGATTATTGATAGTGGCCCCAATCAAAATGTGGGGAAAGTGTTGCTAAGCAGTGACGTATTTTTGGAAAGAGTCTATTGATGGAGATGGTACCGCAGAGAAGCTAGAGAACATGTAGAATTGAGCTAAGTTGAGTTATGGATCATTTATAGCTCAAAACAGGCTAAATAAAAATAATAATTTACAGCTCTTCTTCCAATGATAAGTACTGCTAAAAGTATATAACACAAATGTTTACTTATTGCTGCTACTGTACTCTGCCTACTAATAACACTTAGAAACTTTACGAACAACTAGTATGGGAAACTATTAATTTTAATTAGTTTAATTTACATATTCATTGTAATGGTCAGTTAAAGTTTTTTATATCTTTATACTCCACTATGTGTGACTACGAGTGTTATTAGTATGTAGAGTACAGTAGCAGTATTAGTGTAAATGTTTGATGTATAATTTACTCTTAGTGATACATATATCCTTCATAGTAGTTTGCTTTAAATATGTATAATTTCAAAATGCTTTCAGGAATTTCCTAAAATTCCCACCTCTTCGTGTTCCCAGGGAGCATCGATCTATTTTCATGGAATTAAGCTCGATAGTATGCTGGCATAGCACTCTGGCCTATTACCAATTTTGTTATGCTGGCATATTTGACGCAGACCTAAAAATTAAGTACTGACCACTCACCATATATATCAGAAACAGGGGGGAAATTTTGCCCTGCTCTATCTACATTAGTGAGAACAAGCTCCAGTTTTTTCCAACAAGCCCCAGTGTCTACTTCAAGCCATTTCTTAAAAACTTCTTTCAAGCAATTTTCATGTTTATTTCGATCAAAGGACTGAAAATCAGCTGCAATGTCATTAATGACACTAGGTTTTAAGCCAAGCTCTCCTCCAATTTCCTTCCATTTTACAGCATACTTGGTCACAACATATCTATTGAGTTCCTTCATGGCAGGCTTGTTAGTTTCTATATATAATATATACAATACAATTGTCAAATGGAAACACTACTTACTATCAGCAATATCATCAATGAAAACTGCACATTCAACTAGTCCTGTGAACACGACATGTACAAAATGATCTGTTACTGCAGCAGTACTTAAGAGGTTGTTTATTTGGCTTCACCAACAGGTTATATGCACTAGGTGGAACATCTTTACGCAGTACAGTACAATACTTAAACAACTGCATGTCACCAACAAATGGCAAATGCGGTCCAGGATCATCTTTGTCATGTAGTGGACAATATATGCAACAATCTGGTGGTGTAGCTTTTGGCATAAGTGAAGAGTGCACATCACCAATACACTGCTTGAGGTGTTCAAATAGCTTCAAGCGTTGCTCCCACAAGTCTTCATTGTGGACTTCATTTCGATGAACACTGATATAACACTTGATGCTATAACTTGTAGAACAATATTGTAGTGTGAAGTTTTGTTTGCCACTTTGAAAATCAAAAAATCCTATACCACGATATATGCTACACAAAATATAAACACGTACATAACAGTTGTACAAAATAATGGCATGCTTTGTGTAATATTTAGGGATTTCAGCAATACATAATAATTATATTGAATTAATATTAATTACTATATTGAATTAATAATTATTATACTGAATTCCTACCGGCAAACCCTATGATGATTCTTGATGGACCATTTTATAATCAAGATCAACACATGATTGAAGAAGTTGTCAGACAGGAATTGGTCAGGGAAATGATACAGTATAACATTGTCAGTAAATCCTTCAACACTGCATGGAGCAACTGTCTTATTGTATATGAGCATGGAAGGAACAAAGAATACTCGACCTGTGTCTGGTAAGGATGGACGAGGAATCTCATTTTCAAATTTAGTATCTTTCTCAACTTCAATAGCAAGACCAAACTTTTCCAAGAAAGCAATAATAATACGTTTGTCTTTAATACGACCAGCCTTCTCCAATAAGTCATCAAGTAACTCCTCTTCCAGTAAGCCATGTTTATCAAACCGAACACACTTCTTGTCCAGGTTAGAATCAGGCAGTGTTTTAGTAGTATACTCATGTGTTTTAATGACAGTGGACACAAGATCAGCAACTTCTTGAGGTGAGATAAACACGGTGTCCTTCAGTGCCTCCACTTCAGGATAATAGAGGAGGATACCTTTATTAGTATAATATTGGAGTAGTTTCAACAATGCTTCTTCATTTGCTTCCAAGCCAGCTTCTTTAGCAATATGAAAAGCATGTTCCTTAGTAATGACAGGATTTCTCTGTGATATCTCTAAAATTTCTTTCTCAAAATTTAAATAACTTATGTATCGGTGTTTATTAATGGTAAAACCAGCTGCCTTAATAGCTACAAGTTTCAGATGTGCAAAGGCTGCTTCATCTCTTTCTTAATTATCAATAAAAATTATGCCATTTCCCCAAAATTCTCTAACTAAATGATTGGAAAGTCTTTTTCCACGTAGGTGCGTAATAATGTTTCTAGATATAACTGATTTTTCATTTTTATTGAGATTTTTAGCATGGGTTGCTACCATCACAACAACAGGAATAAAACGAGAGATTGAATCACTATCATATCCCTCATATCTGCTGTGAATAGTGTGCAAAGCTATCTCAATGGCTTCAAGGGTGGTCAATTCTTTTCTTGTTTTATACTCACTGTAATCACTAGCATAGCGATGTCGTCTGATAACTGGAGCATCAAGATCTTTAGAAGCATCAAATATTAGAAACACAACATCGTGTGATGCAAGGAAGAGAAATTGAAGTTCATAATAAATCTCCTGACCACCAAGATCATAGATTATTACTCTGAAATCACCATCAGGTTTGTCTTCATTCTGTAGTAACTCCTTTGCCCTGGCTATTTCTTCTGGTCGAAATCTTTGAATCCTTTTTTCTTCAAACATTTCATTACTATTCAAAGATTCAGTCAGACAGTCTTTCATTTCACATCTGTAATGTATAGAAACTTCCCTAAGTTGTTGTTGAATTTCTTTTTCATTCCAATTTGAGACAAAGATACGGCCAACAGTTAAAGTGTTTTGGATCTCAACCTGGAAAGTATCTGCTCCAACTGTTGAAGATTGATTTGGTTGAAATGGTTTATCTAAAAGGGAAGCTACTGTAGACGTTTTGCCAGCTCCCTCAGCTCCAAGCATTACTATCTTAAATTGGTTTGCTTTGCGTTCTCCTTTAATGGCTTGACGATGGGCGATGACAGCTTTTACATCATCTACAATATATGAAACACAAATCAAATTATATAATCAATTCATACAAAGTGCATACAGATGTGTGATGTTTATAGATATTCAATTACAAATATAATGTTAAATCACTGAAATGCACATTCTGCTGACAATGTATGTTTTCCTCAGTTCTTATTAGTGTTGTTTTTGTACTACAAAACTACTTTGTAGTTCTAAAGGGTGGTACTTTTCAGTGTATGGACTGATATACCGGACTGGAACATTTAATTGATTGGGCTTACATACTTTTGACTGGATTTGCAAAATGAGGTCTTCCACATACATTTCCACTTTATAAACTTTGACAATTCATAACTTCAGATTAAAAGATCTATTTCCTTGAAATATGGCCAGTAGTGGGCACTAACGTAGTCGAATAGATGCATGCTCGTATGTATTTTGTTAGCATAGTTATGATCTAGCGAATGGAAGCACGAAAGACCCTTTTTCACAAATCCAGTCACATTTTTTGATTTTTGTACATGCCACGGTTGAATTTATTGATAGCTAAGGCAAAGGGCCTTCAGGGAGCTTGAAATCCGCTCTGAATACAAGCAATGGAATAATCAAAAACTGTTTACATTGAACACCCCTTGTGGTAAAGCACACTCTATCAGAGAGTATACATATGTGACCGGATCTGTGAAAACCCGACATAATGGCGCATTATTCAAATTCTTAATTATTGAGTATTTATAATCTACTTAGCCAAGTATATGCTCTGGCCAAGTTTCAGCCTCATATGGCAACAACGTTTGGAGTTACAGCCCTACAAAGTAGCAACAACAGAAAGATCGATTTGTACAGCAAGTATTAGGAAAATAAATTACATGCGCTTACAAAAACGACTGTAACTTACAAACACAATGCAGTACAGAGATGCAACTTGCACCATTGTGTTCGCCATGAATAGGGGAGTCCATTACTATGTAAGGTTTTTCTTCTATTATTACCATTCTTGACTGCATACAGAGATGAAATCAGTGGAGAAAAATTGATCACGTACGATCATTTCGACGTGACGTAAACAAACGCCCATAACTTACGTATCCTTCCGATTTGTACAGCAAGTATTGGGAAAATAAATTACATGCGCTTACAAAAACGAATGTAACTTACAAACACAATGCAGTACAGAGATGCAACTTGCACCATTGTGTTCGCCATGAATAGGGGAGTCCATTACTATGTAAGGTTTTTCTTCTATTACCATTCTTGACTGCATACAGAGATGAAATCAGTGGAGAAAAATTGATCACGTACGATCATTTCGACGTGACGTAAACAAACACCCATAACTTATGCATCCTTTAGTCTACTGCAACAAAACAAAGATTTTTTAACTCCTCTTGAGTAGGCAAATAAGATGATATCCAGGTTTTTATCATAGGACCCTTCCTTCACAAAGAACATAAATAATTTATAAATTTTTTTTGATTACATTTTACCCATTGCAAATCAATGGCTTATACTGAAAATTTAGGCTTGCACCATTATGTCGGGTTTTCACAGATCCGGTCACATATACTACATACGTAAGCAGTCATACAACAATGTAACACTTTGCACAGGCAAATCAAAAGGATTCTTTTGGTATAAACATGTCATGGAGGTGAGACCTGTGGATAGGGCTCTAGTTATGCTTTCTCATTATTAAATCCACTCAAAACAAAAAAGCAAAAAAGAAAACAGCCAAGCCTTATAAAAAGAGTGTGGCCTCCAAAAGCCTGGATGAAAAAAGTTGTGAAATCAAATGATGATGACTAAAGATGAATAGTGCTCTACCAATACAGATAATATCTACCGATTTGATATAAAAGCCAAAGGATCTATGTTAATACTGGTAATATTATTGCTCTACAGTTTTGTGCTTGCTTGTTCATGGCTATGGCAATATAAAGTTGTATTATTTTATTTGCAATTATAGTGTTTGACGAAGTAAACTCCTTGCAAGTTAAATAAGCATAATTGTACTATAGGGTTGGGCGATATTCAAAAAAGTGCACCACGTATATCATGTCATGATATTCAATATTATCACGATATTACATGTAAATTAGAAAAACCATGTAATATTAATAACAGCAAGTTTTTCTGTAACTCGTATTGTTGTATCCATCCCAAAAAACAACCGTTAAGCTACAAAAATTACATGCAACCATATGTATATTAAATGTAATTCACCGCATTTGTATTACAGCTAGATATTTCATTTCGCAAGCAATATATCACGATATATCATAAACTCGATATATCACACTGTGTAAAAATACGTAGTCTCGATACAGTTATCGTCTCATGCTTTCATCATGATAGCAACGATATATCATTACATTGCCCAACCCTACTGTACCATTTGTCTATTTAGACTTTTTTATTTTTCAGTGACTTTGAATAGAGTATTTCTTTTTTCATGCACAACATGATAAGTTGCAGTTACTCAATTTTTACAAAGCAAATCCTCCTACCCTTTTATGTTAGAACCAATGGAAAATCTTCAAATCGAAGCTGATATTATAGCCATTTTGGTACCGATCGGCAGGGTAGTACACTACAAACAAGACCCATTCATGCCAATCATCATCATCATAATCATCACAATAAGTGCTGTGTTAGTAAAATTGATGACAACAGGCTGGAAATAGTATGGATCTTTGAACTTACAGCTTATTGTTTTACTGTAATTTAATATATTGTGCACTATATCCCAACTTGTCTCAGTACTTTAATCGATGTGCTATATGGTCCCTACTCTAGTTGAAAATTCCAAATTTTTTCTGTGTACTTGTTTGTTAACTTTTTAAAAATTATTATGACTGGTGAACCCACCTATACTGCATCTGAATAGTGATGCGCACCCCAGCTATATTAATTATCGTCTGAAAAGTGAAGTATCTATTATGCTCCGTTGCCTACTATGTTCAAACTGTTACACAGCAGTACGAATTCAAAAAGTACTCTGCAATCAAAATAGCCACTACGAAAAATATGGACGATTTCTGTTACGAAGGGAAGCTATCACGTGCTACCACCAAATCGACACTTTTCACTGTCAACAAAGATGAATGGGACACAAAGGAGGACACTGGTAAGTCCATGAAGAATGTATTGTACGTACTGCGGCATGCCAAAAGGCACCAGTCGGGTTGAAGCAATGTCAAACACTGAAAAAATCAAGCCCGTAGCCTTAATCGAGTTACACTTGTCTGAAGACATCAGTCAGTTACTTACTCAATCAGTAGAAAATTCTGTTAAGTAAATTATTTTTTAAATTCTGTAGAAACTTGTTGAAAGTGTTTCGGGTCGATCTGAAAGCTTTTTTGAGCTTAGTTTTACCTAATTCCAATACTGCCTCATCGTCACCACGGAAAATTGAGGCTGTTTTTTGGGTGATATTATTATGTGGGCCACGCCTACTCCTTTGTGGTCCCTACTATACAGTTACTATCGTACTGTATGATAAGTACATATGTAATCAAGCTCTATAGCCTCTGATGATTAAGCACTGCTTATGTTGCAAAATCATATGACAAAGAAAGGTTTGGACAATTAACGAGATGACAAAATGGGACAGGCAAAGTCTAGTCATGTGAAACAAACAGAATACAAAATGTTATGAATGGGCTTTATCCACAATGACATCAAGAACACAAGATGGCCATGTTATTTGGTGTTAACATCTCAGGAAAGCCACAGAGTCTAGCTTGCAGGCTAATTTGGGGACAAAATTGGGACTTCGCTGGGGCGTACAAAATCTCTCAGACAAAAGGGTTAGTGCCACTGTTAATATCTGTTTGATTTTCTGCATTTAAGAGATAGCTATGCCAATCGGCATTACAGTTATTCTTTAAGCAGTATTACTGCACATATTTCCCCCACATTAAAGATTCTGTAGCCGCTGGGTGTATCCACAATGCATGTGCAATTATATAAAGTAAAACTAGCACACAGTGTGTAGCAATTACATATTCCTCAGCAATAACTACTGTAGTATACTATCATATAACTATGGAGTTACAATCAAACTGTTTGACAGCATGCAGCAATGCATATATAACACTGTGACCTTTGATTGCAGCGACTGCACAGCATGTGGCGAGACGGAATACTGGCATACACAGTGGCAGCAACCTGAGCAACTGTATGACACACAGCAAACACATACTTAACACTGTGGCATACACCATGGCAGCAACTGTACAACACGGGCAACTGTACGGCATGTGGCAATACAGAACACTGGTACACAAAATGGCATCAACTGTACAACGTGAAGCAACTGCACGGCATGAGGCAACACATAACACTGTGGCATACAAAATGGCAGCAATTGTACAACATGAAGCAATGTACAGCATGCAGCAACACATAACACTGTAGCATACACAGTGGCAGCAACTGTATGACATACTGTATAGCACTCGTATTGTTGTATCCATCCCAAAAAACAACCGTTAAGCTACAAAAATTACATGCAACCATATGTATATTAAATGTAATTCGCTGCATTTGTATTACAGCTATAGTATGTTTATGTTGAGCTGAATCACAGCTAAAAATGAAATGTGGATTTTTTCTCAACAGATTAACATTTCAGCCAACCAGATGATTATTGGTAACAGCAAAGGTGTCAACAACAGACACGTACGGTTTGGCTCCATTACAAGTTCGGGAAACGGCTGTAATGGACACTGTATTTGTATGGCTTCCCCATAGGAAATGTATTGTGAAAATTTTGATTGGCTGTAAATATTATGTCAACCATTTGAACTAAAAGATTTTGAAATATTTTTAGCGGGTCAAGCAGTACTACAAATGAGCCAAATTTCAAGAGCGTGAGTAATTGCATCCATGAGTTATTAAATGTTTTTGAGGATTCAGCTCAACGTGAACATACTATAGATATTTCATTTCGTAAGCAATATATCACGATATATCATGAACTCGATATATCACACTGTGTAAAAATAACCTCAATACAGTTATCGTCTCATGCTTTTATCATGATAGAACAATATATCATTATATTGCCCAACCCTACTGTACTATTTGTCTATTTAGACTTTCAGTGACTGTGAATAGAGTCTCTTTTTTCATGCACAACATGATAAGTTGCAGTTACTCAATTTTTACAAAGCAAATCCTCCTACCCTTTTATGTTAGAACCAAATGGAAAATCTACAAATCGAAACTGATATTATAGCCATTTTGGTACCGATCGGCAGGGTAGTACACTACAAACAAGACCCATTCATGCCAATCATCATCATCATAATCATCACAATAAGTGCTGTGTTAGTAAAATTGATGACAACAGGCTGGAGATAGTATGGATCTTTGAACTTATAGCATATAAAATTTGAACTATTGAGTAGATTTCAGCTAGAATTTTCATTTATACCTGTATAAGGTAGAAAATTAAGTGAGGTGAACAACCGTGATAGCAGGTTAAGGATTTGGGTGCTCAGTATGGAGGTCCTGGTTCCAAAACCGGTAAGTTTTTTTTGACATTTTACATGTACCTTTTTTAACCCTGTGGTGACCATTTTATTAGAGTATTAATTTCAACCCCGAGATTAACAGTTGTTTGGTTTTTGCATTGTAACTCTGTAGCTGTTAAAGTGATTTCTTTCAAACCACAAAAGGTTTGAGCTATGATTGTTAACCTATATGCATACCGATTTTTAAGTTACTCCCATTTTCTAATGCAAATAATCATCAACTATTAATCAAATTTATACCAAACTTGATATGTGATTGTGCCGCAACATGCTCTTAAAATGTACTAAAGCTCAAGCTATGTATTTGTATTTTATAATGGATTTTGTAAAGTGTGAAAAGAATAATCTAAGCCCCCCAAGCCTCCTAAACAAAGAAAACACTGAAGAAATTAAACCGAATTTTAAAGGCTCATATTTCACGATTGCACTAGGCAATCTTGGTACATACGTGGGGTGCCAAAGGTGGCGGCTGTTTGCAGTATCACAATGATTAAAATTTGAGAAAGGAGCATGAAGCTATGTATGTGTAAAAATCGCATTTTTTTCTTCCTGTAAACATACGTTCTCATGTTGTGGCACACCAACTTTCTTGGCCACACAACACACTACCATGTGTCTTGAACAGTACGTAAGTAGTAAAAATATACAAACCTATTAATATATAAGCAAGATAGACTTTACATTGTTGGGCTCAATGATCTCCTCTGGCTTACAATTTAGACTCCTGTGGCTCTGAATAGAGAACTAAATCTCACAATCCAATCCTTTGATTTGATTAGTGATAACTGTGTAGAGATAATGAATGTTTGGGCTTTTCTGGTCACCCAAAACCAAAATCACAATACCTAATATGGTATCATGGCAGTGTTGGAGTGGTATAAACAAACCCAAACGTGTCTACAGGGATGTCAATTCAGCCCAACCAGTGCTTTTTGGCATACCACAAACTTACTTTTGTCCTCCTGTGTACCATTTCTTTTCACTGACAGTGTGATATGTTGATTCTCAGTAATGTATTTGATTTCCTCTCAGCTGATTATTACGTACGTTTATAATGAAAATGTTGTAGGACTGGATTGATTAAAGAACTGTTTCCTGTACTGTTCTTTGTAATGCTGTGTAACAGGCTGAAAACTATAAGCATAATGGCACTTCACTTTTCAGTAATAACTGATAGTTGTAACGTGTGTTCAGATGCAAAGTTAACGATGTTCCTTATGTTCAATGAATTATGTAATATAATCAGTCTTTGTTCAATAGCGTTTGATTTTTATAAATTTGTTTTAGTGCAGAGCACAACATATTGCTTGGACAGAATGACCACTCAAAAGTAAACGTGATTGACCATCTGCAACATTACATGATCATGAGTTAGTAAGCAGAAGCAGGGGTCTGGGGTTAAGAGATTAAATCTGAGATCAACTTCAATTCTTTATCACCAAATTTTGATGCACGCCTTTTTAAGTGAGTGCATTTCAAGCAGTCTAATGAAATAGCCATTAATCATTCACAGGCATAACTAACTTTAGAGGCAGAATCTTGGTACAAAAGTAACAAGGCTTGTTAAATGAATTACCGTTTGTGTGGGAGTTATTGTTGACTTCATTTTGAGCAGGTACAGCCCAAACCAGGCCATTTTTCTTGCAGACACCATTCCATATGCAAAACCATACAATGTCAAAACTTATAAGATGGAGAACATAGTTTGTTGTTCATTCTATTATAGCTTAAAAATTAAAGCTCAATATGTATAACCTAGGAAGCTTATCCAGTGCACAACAGTTTGTTACTAGATGACTTTCCGAACTGTAGTGAAAACAGGCATATCATCCTGATGTGTTTTCTCTCAAGCCTACTAGATACAGTACACTGCATTGTACAAAGTTGCCTACAAAGATCATCAAAACAGTTCACTCATAAGCCCGCATACAGCTATGTGCATTTTCTTCAATATGTGATGTATTGTGGTTTATAGTCTAGTCACATGAGGGTGTGACACTGTCTGCAGTGTGGGTGCTACACTTACAGCTGCTGACCACATATACAACATATATAGATTTCTTCAGTGTGGTGCCCATGGATGCCAATAGCTGGAAATGATATACAGTGTTAATGCATACTGTTAATCTTAGCAGCCATGCAGGCCACTTGTACAAACTAGCATGTTTTCTGACATCACATCATACCACATGTGTAGTAGATGTAAACCAATCTTGTAAGCCTGAAATATTTATCAACATTGAAACCAGGTCACTACTGCTGGCCTGGATGACCTGCTGACTTGAATGGCAATTTGGGTCAGACCTGACCGGATTAATTAAAATTAAGACATGCCCCAAGAGCTAATAGTATATTTTCAGTGCTTGACTAGCATGTTAAGTACAAGGGTAGTTATAATTATAAAAAGTAAGCAGGCAAATAATAATAATATTAGTCAGTGGGCGTAGCTCCACATAAAGTTTACAGATAACAAGAAACGTTTCACGGGTGTGGTGTTACGCATACCTAACACATCACAGTATGGCATATTCCTGATGTTAAATTGGGTACAACTCATACAAAACAAAACTTGCCAGTCACAACACTAGACCATGTCTTGTACAATACCAACTGATTAGTGGGTGTGACTCCACATAAGCCTGCAGGCAGTTATGGGCATGCATACCTACAGACTACAATGCCACTGATAAATGGGTGTGGTTACACACATGGCTGCAGTCATCCTGATAAGTGGGTGTGGCTTAGAAAGAAGCTGAGTTGCATCTGGACTTGACCATATGACACGTTTATACACTTCCATATCATCCAACTAATTAATTTACTTTACACGTGACCCAATCCAGGTCAGACCCGAATAATCTATAAAACTGGTCAGACCTAGATGACACTGACAAAATGTGACCTCAGTTGACCCGACCCGGTTTCAACACTGATATTTATGCTATTCCACCAGTGGGTAATGTCTGGTCTTGATGATAAATATGTAGCTACGTACATTCACAATACTGGTAGATTACATATAGCAATGGTTGTTTGATCAGAATGTGACAAGCTGTGGTATATTTTATTATATACTCCATGCAGCAGTTGAGCGTTAAAATAGGTATGTCCATGAAATTAAACATGACTGGCACCAGATAGAGCTGATGTCTGGGGCAGCTAAGACTGTATGTTAAAGTATTAACAGACTTTTATCATTGAATCATGTTCTACATTCAGCCTTTTGCTTTAACTTTAACGGGCTAGTATTTTGGCTGCCGTTTTTAAGTCAGTGTAGAAAAAGGCATCCAAATTACTATACAAGTAGAGTTAAAGGAATCCATGCAAAAACAGCTAAGCTATATGAAAGGACACGGCCATCAAAAACCAGGGTGAAAAAGTTGCAAAGTCAAAGGTGGCGGCCATGAAATAGCTGCAATGATGTTAATGATAATGATGCATATATACATCCAAAAATAAAGTATATTATTATTATCATTTCAGCCATGTAATGGCCACCACCTTTAACTTCACAACTTTTTTCACCCACGCTTTTGAAGGCCACACCCTTTTATACAGATTGGCAGTTTTTGCATGTATTTAACTTCTCTTGTATTTTACATACCCCCAAGGCTAACCATAAATGTGACCCAGTCTGAGAAAACAAGTCTTATCGCCTATTTAAAGTGTCAAGAAATGCTGGTTTTAAGTATTTAGTGCGTTGTAACTCACCAATGATTGAAGCTATGTGTACCAAATTTTCACAAGTTTTACACCAATTCCTTACCTTCCAGAGTATCCACTGAGTAAGTAGCCAACAAATAAATTTTCCACCATTTTAGATAGTTTTAAAACAGTGGTTGACTGTATCAAGCGAGCTCCAAAAGGGGAGGGGGGCAGGGGCCCGGAATGAGGGCAAGAGGCTATTTAAAAATTGAAATGGAAGGCGTAGGGATGAATTAGGCCAAGTTTTGGGCCATCGAGGTCAATGAAAGGAAATAGACCAGTTCATTTATTGCAAAAGTATTTTAATGAAATTCATAAATGTACATACGTCACAACTGGATGCTGAGGGTGCTCAATAAAATACATTACGACCATTGGGAAAACTATGATTGGCAGACTTTAAACTACTGTAATCCAGAAACTATACGGTAGGCTCTATTTTTGCATAGCCACAAGAAATCTTCAGTCTTATAGATATCTTGTAATGTTCGTCCGCAGTAAATTGAGCAAAGCGTTTAGGAGATACAGTCCTCCGAAGTTGAACTATGCCTGGACAAAAGTGTACTGTGTGCGGAAACACTCAAGACAGTGATCCAACTGCCAAGTTTCACAGAATCCCTCAGCAAAGAAACACCCTATTGCTAGGGCTACATGGATGTCGGTCTTCAATTTTCATGAAGAGGATATAAAGGAATGCACCAGAGTTCGTAGTAGGCATTTTCCAGATGGAGATTCCAAGAAAACACCAGATATGACTTTAGGCAATAAACACTGTTTATTCGTGTATAATACTGCACTATTCTGGCGTTGTCAGACCCTACAGAATAGTAGTCTCTCCCCGACAGACTGCGGTCAGGGGTGAGACTAACAGAATAGCTGGCTAGTAAGCAACACTTCCATTATCTCATAGAACTAGCTAGCTACTCTCGAAGCAAATATGTAATGCGTTGTTTTAGCCTGGAACCTATGTGTGTTTTCAGCTAGGCTTGTTTCACAAGGTGGCTATGATGTCTGTTGCTCTACTTTTTTAGTTGTGCTACCTTGATGTGTTTGAGGCAGCCAATCTTCTACTGGAAAGCCAGTTTGAGGGAAAATTCTATTGCTGCTGTGGCTGATGGGAGCTTCAGCTGGACTGTTGATTGAACACAATTATTTGTCATAATTTCATATTCAAAATTACTTATATACTGTAACATTAATCACTCAATGCATGCCACATGTTACGTTGTGTGTATATGTGTATACATTCATAGGAAAGAGATTTGCCTCTGCAATGAAACTACACCTGAGATGTAAACATGCAAGGTCATGTAATGACACAAAATTTCTGTTGGAAACTGATACCTCTAGCAACACTAGCACTCTGATTTCTAATGTTGATTCAGCATCACAACCTTCCCTGCAGGTTGTTGAAATTGGAGATCAGTCGCCATCCACTGATGATCAACATGTGAAATTACCAGAAAACTCCCAGGACAATACTGCTGGCAAACAATTACAACAACCTGACCCAGTTATTTATGAAACTTTGTTAGCCAAAATTGAGCTGCTTGAGGCTGAAAATTTAAAATTAAAAAAACACACAATGAAGAGTATTTTAGGATAGAAAACATTATGCATGATGATAGGCTAATGCGTTTTTATACAGGTTTTGTTAGCTACAAAATTTTTGATGCTTTTTTTGAATTTTTAGGCCCAGCTATTGAACTACTGGGGAGCTAAAGAATGTCAGGGTAAAAAACGACCCAAAAAGATTGACACAAAAAAACAACTTTTTTTAAACCCTCGTTAAACTACGTCTTGATTTTCCCATTAAAGACTTAGCAATAAGGTTTGGGTTGTCTACTGGCCTGACATCTCAGTACATCACAACCTGGATTTGCTTTCTTTTCCACCACCTAAAAGAGGTAGATTGAATGCCCACAGTGGAGCAGGTTTGGGCTACACAACCAGCCTTTTTTAAAGAAAAGTTTCCAACAACTTATACTATTATTGATGGCAGTGAAGTGTTTTTGGAGACCCCATCTGACCTATACATGCAACACTGTGAAATTTTTGGTTGTATGTACCCCTAATGGCTGCATATGCTTTATGTCACAAGTATATGTGGGGTCTATTTCTGATGTTGAATTGACAAGGTTGAGTGGCCTGTTGGAAAAGCTTGAGGATAAGCCTGGTATAGCAGTCATGGCAGCTCGTGGGTTTACCATTAAAGATGCATTGGCAAATTTGCACATTGAACTCAACATTCCACCTTTTCTTGATAGCCGCAAACAGTTGTCAGCAAGTGAAGTAGATACTGGAAGAAAAATTGCGTTTGTTCGGATTCATGTTGAACGAGCAATCAATAGGTTAAAATTTTATAGAATCCTCAAAGGTACCATTCCCATATCAATGGTTCATTTAACAAATCAGATTGTCTTTGTGTGTGCTATGTTGACAAACTTTCAACCAGCTTTACTTCCAGTAGAAGCAGATGTGGACGTGGAATGGTACTTTGATGATCTTACAGAAGATTCCGGATCTGATGCAGATTAGTTTATGCTAAATTTACAAATTAAACACATACCTAAGTAGATGTCATGTATTCAAGTGTTAAGTTTGAGTACTGGTTGGCCTACTGCATGACATGGGCTTACTCTTTCTGGTGCAAGGCAGTTGTCATAAAAAGAATTTAATTTAGGGAGAATACCTTCCCAATACCTATTGTTGAAGTGAATTCTTTGTATGTGTGTGTGTCTTGGTGTGTAAATCACAAAATCACACTATGGCCGTTCACCAATAGCCATTTGACCCTACACCTGGCTACTGTATGCATGATTGTCTTTTAGGACAATGTCTCCAGTAGAATTGACAATGCAGAAAAATCCAGAACTTTGGGCAGCTTCATATGGTGTGGTTTCTCTGGCTGAATAAGGACACTTTATTTCAACAAATCCAAATGGTTGCTCAGAATTAGAAGGATCATATACAGCTCCATCTGGCAAGATGTGAATAGGAAGGGTTGATAATAAAACCAGATGGGCTAACCAGCAGATCAGGATGTCCACTTTGGTGCTGCAACAATACGTATTGCTCTAAAGCAAGATTTCATTATCAATGCCGTATTTCATAGCAACAGAAGTATAGTTGGGTGGTTGTAAAATGCTGAGAACTAACTTCTCAGGTGGTGTGTTTGGCTGCCGTGAAATTATTTCTCCAAACCTTGAGGCAGTTAAACGATATCTTCTTGCCTGAAACCATGCACTTGACGAACACTGCTCTCTTGTGTTGCATTCTATTTCTCGAGCAGCATCTTCAGTGACTACAAGACTCTTCTTGAATGCATCTATGGTCTCTTTCAATCCCTCTACACTTGGTATATTAACATCAGATGACTGCTGTGCCACTTGAGACTGTTCCACATAATCAGAATCTAGTAAGACAGAGATACCAAGATGGTCACCTTTTACCTTTATTAATATCTCAGGAATCAGTTCTTTGGCATTACCACGGAATTTCAGTGGTCTGGGATCAAACTCTGCCAACTGGGCTATCGATATCTTGACTGGTTTGTCTCGTTCATGTTTTTTAAACACTGTTGATGACATCTGTTGGGTACTACCCTTTCTATTCTTAGGAACTACCCATGTACAAGGCAGAGATGTGCAAGGTACTTCATCTTCATCATTGCTCAGTGAATCGTCCAGATTTGGTGGTAACTGAAGAGACTGCTTCAAACCACTCAAGGCAGATAAAATTTTTGCAATGCACCCAGAACGACGAAGAAGCATGTACACACGATATGTATCATTCTTCATTGATGTCTTCATAGTGCACTGCACATGGCAATAGTCCGGGTGATGGAGGTTGACTCCATTTGTTCTAGCCTACCACAAGTCCACTGTGTGTAACCACGAGTCAGTGCTCTGAAGGTACCTTCTTCGCTTGATCTCCCTACGTGGCCACCCAGGTATGAGTATACTAAATCTATAAGATTGAAATTTAAAAGCTATACAGATGTTCTGCCAGACACTTTTACTTTACCTGATGGAACAATAGGCAGCAATAGGGCTATATTCTGGTAGTTGTCCTTATTGACTGCTCTCCATCCATGAAGTGGTTTACTAGGACAAGCAGGGAACATCACAGTCTTTCCACTATCACTCAAAGACTTGTATTTTTGATACAAATACGATCCATCGATGTCTACTACAGGTGTTTTTTCTGTAACAGCTTGCTCAACCCTACGAAAACGATTGTAGGTAAATATTTGGCCTGCACAGTTGTTGTCAGCAAGGTTGCCAATTAGTAAATGGCTTACCAAGCAACTACTTGAGATTTTCTCCACGAAGTTTGAGCCTTGATTTCTCGACATAAGAGCCACTGACGTAGTGCAGTAACTTTGTGCCTCTCGAAGGGTTTGTGAAGTTTCGCCCCTGGAATATCATCTTCAGTGAGTACAACCATCTCCGCATTGAACGTGGCAGCAGATCGACTGTTTTCTGAATTCATTGCGTTATATCTTACCTTCCCTTTATCGTATTGATGTCGGACAAGAACTGGAATTCGCTGCTAAGACTATAGATTTCTTGTGGCTAAACAGAAATAGAGAATTCCATATAGTTTCTGAAATATGACAGCTTGAAGTCTGCATATCATAGTTTTTCCAATGGTCACAATGTATTTTTTTGAGTATCCGCAGCATCCATTTGTGATGTAAACGCAATTAAAATTAACTGCTTCTTAAATGAACTGGTCTATTCACAGCAGAGGTAGCTACTTATTCAACACCACAGAGCTGTACAGCCACATATAGCCATCTACAGGCTGACCAGAGTTCCATTAAGGCCCCACACTGCACGTATGGATCACCACTGGGCTTGGGAAAAGTATAGCTAGCAAAACCAGATCATTCAAGTCTAACTGATTTGATTGTGGAATTAGATAATTTATTCATGTAGCTTTGTGTTCTGGGTGAACAATCCAATCTGCTGACATAAGGGCGATAAGACCAGTTTTCTGAGACTGGGTCACAAATTGGATTTGAGGGTTTGTTTTTATACAAATCATTGTTCTTCTTATCTATAGATACCATGATGAGTAAGACAACTAGTGCTCTCTCTACCAATTAAAAGCAGAAAATACCTACCGATTCAATACCAATGCCAAAGGATCTATGCAACAACCAATAGCTAAGACAAATTGAATAATCTAATCTAAATATTGATTATAATTTTGTGCTTGGCTAGGCTGCTGAGTGCTTGTATTTAATTGCACTAGTGTTTTATATATAACAGGTAAATCCATTCCAAGTTAGATATCTATTAGGAATTTTATTTTGCAGTGACTGTTCTATTAGAATATCTCAATTTTCATACAAAATGTGATAAGTTGCATTTGCTCAACCTCTAAGCAAATCCTGCACCTTTTATGCTACAATTTACGTACAATTTCCAGCCTGTTGTCACAAGGTTCACTAGCATAGCACTTAATATAATGATTATGACGATTGGCATGAGTGGATCTCGTATTACCAAAATGACCAGTACTAAAATGGCTATAATATTGGCCTTGATTTAATGGTATAGTATCATATTGCAGAGTTCATTAGATTATTTTTGTAATACTCTTATAGAGCACACTATCTTAGGATTTCTAGTCAAGACACATGGTTGTGTGTCGTGCGGCCAAGAAAGCCAGTGCACCACACTGTGAGTATATTTATAGGAAGAAACAAAATGTGGTTTTCACGCATATATAGCTCCATGCTCCCTTCTTGAATTGGAATCATTTTTATACTGCAAACGCCCTCCACCTTCAGGACCCCACATACCAAATTTGAGCAAGATTGCTTAATGCAACCGTGATTATAAGCCTTCGAAATTTGGCTTAATTTCTTTGTTTTTTTTCTTCTTCGTTTTGGGGACTCTGGGGGGCTTAGATTCTCCTTTTCACACACTTTATAAAAACATTATAAAACACAATTTACACCAAACTTGGTAGGTGATTGTACCACAACATGCTCTTAAAGTGTACTAAAGCTCAAGCTACGCATTTGTATTTTATAATGGATTTTGTAAAGTGTGAAAAGAATAATCTAAGCCCCCCAAGCCTCCTAAATGAAGAAAACACTGAAGAAATTAAACTGAATTTGAAGGCTCATATTTCATGATTGTATTAGACAATCTTGGTACGTACATGGGGTACCGAAGGTGGCGGCTGTTTGCAGTACACTGTATAACAATAATTAAAATCGAGAAGGAAGCACGGATCAAGCTATTTATGCGTAAAAATTGCGTTTTGTTTTTTCCTGTAAACATACGTTCTCATGTTGTGGCACACCCACTTTCTTGGCCACACAACACACTACCATGTGTCTTGAACAGTACAAAAAATATACAAACTTATATATTATACAAGCAAGATAGACTTTACATTGTTGGGCTCAATGATCTCCTCTGGCTTACAATTTAGACTCCTGTGGCTCTGAATTGAGAACTAAAGCTCAAAATCCAATCCTTTGATTTGATTAGTGATAACTGTGTAGAGATAATGAATGTTTGGGCTTTTCTGGCCACCCATAACCAAAATCACAATACCTTTATGATATCATGGCAGTATTGGAGAGGTATAAACAAACTCAAAAGTGTCTACAGGGATGTCACTTCAACCCAACCGGTGCTTTTTGGCATACCACAGATTTACTTTTGTCCTCCTGTGTACCATTTCTTTTCATTGACAGTGTGAGATGTTGATTCTCAGTAATGTATTTGATTTCCTCTTAGCTGATTATTATGTACGTTTATAATGAAAACTCTTCATATTTCCATACGACTGATTGATTAAAGAACTGTTTCCTGTACTGTTCTTTGTAATGCTGTATAGCTGAAAACTATAGGCATAATGGAAATCCCTTTTCAAAATTCCTGTGTATACCCCTGCATAGAATAGCCTACCTCAGCAATGAAACCGGGTCGGGTCATCCGGGTCAAATTTTCTCCGGGTCATCTGGGTCTGACCCGGTTTACAAATTATCCGGGTCTGACCTGGATTGGATCACGTGAGAAATGAAATTGTTCAATTGATGATGTGGAAACTTATAAATGGGCGTGGCTCGTAATGTGATAAGTGGGCGTGGCTCTTTCATGAGCCACGCCCACTTATCACATTACAAATATACGCTCAGCTACGCCCATTTATTAGTAAGTGCAGTATGTAGCACGAAACTGAGGGTATCTATGCTCGCTCAAGACTAGCCGAAACATAACTCTTATTGCACGCCCCGGCTTTAATTAATCCGGGTCACATCTGGGTCAAATCCGGGTCATTGGGTCATCCGGGTCAGCAGTAGTGACCCGGTTTCAACACTGGTTTACCTCCCAAGTTCAATTAAATCAATATAATCATTCCAAAGCACTGGTTTTTAAAATGCTTTTAAATCTATTAGAACATTTCACAAACTACTATCAAGCTCAAATACCTATGCTACATTGAAATCTGGGACACTTACGGGAGATAGTGAAAATAGAGTGCAAAATGCCTCATCTATTAAAGTTATTGTAATTAAAGTGCAATTAATACAGTAAACTCCAAAGCCTGCCATACTGTAATTCCAAAACGAAGTTGTGAACCTCTACTCAAACAGGTGAAGAACGTGTAACCTTTAAGCATTAATAATCACAATGTCATGTACTTATATTTCTGCTTCCACTTAGCTGCCATCTTTGATTTTACAATCATATATTAAGAGTAAATAAATGTTCTGGTTTCCTTCCTGGTCATTTTCTGCTGAATGAATTGCACTATCATCATACAATAATTTATAATATTTTATAGATTTTCATGTCTCGTAAACACTCTTTTCTTACAAAGATGTACTAACTTTCTACATTACCTTTATTTTCCTCTATAAATTCCATGTACTGCTATGTCAAATGTAGTGTACCACATCAAAAAGTTGCAAAATAAAAAAAAAACATGGTTAGCTGGTCAATATTGGGGAATTCGTAGTACCAGAAACATACGTATAATTAACTTTGCACTGCCTTAACAAGTATTAGGAAATTAAGTTCGATTAGGGATCATAGACAAAAAGTAGGAAACAAGGGAGGTCACCTACACCTGCAGATATAACAAGGAAGGCAGCCTACAGTAGTATATCTACAGGTGTAAGCAACCTTCCTGGTTTCCCTACTTTTTTCTATGATCCCTAATCAAACTTAATTCCTAATTTTTCCTTATACTTGTTTGTTTACTTCTTTATAACATTACTATGACTGGTGAACCTGCACATACTACAGCAAAAGAAAGGATAGCGCCAGAATTAATGTTTTCCGTCTAAACGTGCATCCCACCCATTATCAGTTATTGACTCGAAAATAAAGTGAACATTACGCTTTGCTTTCAGCTATGTTTAGTACGTTATACATCACTGCAAACGAAAAATAGTAGAAGTTCCTCTACAGTCAATCCAATTACCATGAAAAATAGAGACGATTTGCACACCCCAACTATAAAGTATTGACTCGAAAGTGAAGTGGTGATTACGCTGCACTTTTACTTATTGTCAGTCTGTTTCATAGCATTACAAACGAAGATGCCTCGGCAATCAATCCAGTCACCATGGAAAATATGGACAATTCCCATTTACAAATGGGAAGCCATGCATTGCACTAACACGAATCAACACCTTGAACTATAAAAAGAAAAGGGACACAAAGGAGGACAAAGGTAAGTCCATGATGCATGTATTTTACATACTGCAGTATGCCAAAAGGAATGAAACGACGTCGAACAGGGCAAACCAGTAATAGCCTTAGCTGTTATCAAGTTGTGCTTGTCTGAAGGCATCAGACAGGCAGTTAGTCAGTCAGTAGAAAATTCCGTTGAATTAATTTTTTTTAAAACTGTAGCTACCTATTGGAAGCATTTAGGGTCGTACTGAAGGAACTATTGGGCTTGGTTATAGTGCTCGGCAATACCATGATATTACCGTATATATCAGGATATTTACATCTGATACCATCTTCAAATTGTAATATCGTCATAATCGTATTTCAGTAATTCTCTGTATTTAGTGTAACTCTGCATATTTACACATAAATATGCTATTCTTTGATGGAAGTGCTAGTCAAATTATATTCTAAAAATTTTTAAGTGTTGGTTACGTATTTCTTGGAAAACTATTTTTGCTGTACCACCTAAAGTATGGGATATTGTGATATTTAGCAATATCGTGATGTTTCAGATGGTGATATATTGTTGGTGTGAATTGTGTTATCACCCAGCTCTACTTGGTTATATACCTAACCAATACTGTCAAAGTACCACGATGGTAAGGAGATTCATAACAAGTAAGCCACTGTAGTTACAGTGTTCATTTAACCTTCTCCAAGTAGCCCAGTAAACCTGTAAGAATTAAGTTACCCCACCTAGTGTCGCCATGCATGCCCATATTGTGTAAATACGTATTTCCAAAAAGTTCTCTGCGGGTTTAAGGGTTAAACATGCAACATGCACGTATAAAAATCAACACTTGTACTATGATATGACTACAGTCGTTTTCAGGACCTTCTTTACAAACACATGTGCACATGACAATTTTTTTATACATCTACGTATGCTATAATAAATCCTATGTGTAGGTTAAGGACCTAGCATGAGGATCTTTAAAACCAATGCAAAGCCAAGGCTTTTAAACCTGAAGATCCGAGAGCATGGTCTCTAACTGACTGGGGGCATATAGGTGAAATCATTATGGGAAATCGTCACACAATCTTAACAATCACTGCTTCTGAAGTCGGAAATTATAGTGAAGTTAAAAATGTTGACAAGTTAGGAAAATGACCAGTTCCTACTAGCTATTACATGTGTCATGGTGTTGCAGCAATGCGTATCATACAGTATGATAGTACTGTATGATATTGACCACTAAAAAGTAGGTGTAGCCCACCAAAATAACATCACCCAAAAACCACCCTCAAAATTTCCCTGATGACGATGAGGCAGTATTGGTTAGGTAAAACTAAGCCCAAAAAAGCTTTCAGATCGACCCAAAACACTTTCAACAAAGAATTTAAAAAATTTATTTAAAGGAATTTTCTAATGACTGACTGACTGACTGCCTGATGCCTTCAGAAAAGTGCAACTCGATAACGGCTAGGGCTATGGGCTTGATTTTTTTCACTGTTTGATGTAGCTTCGGCCTGAGAGGTGCCTTTTGGCATACCGCAGTACATACAAGGCATTCTTCATGGACTTACCAGTGTCTTCCTTTGTGTCCCATTCATATTAGCTGACAGTGAAACGTGTCGAATTGGCGATAGCACGTGATGGCTTCCCTTTGTAACAGAAATCACCCATACTTTCATAGTGGCTGTTTTGATTGCAGAGGTGCTTTTTGAACAGTTCTCAATTTGTACTGCTATAAAACAGGTTGAACATAGCTGACAACAAAGCACAATGGATACTTCACTTTTCAGATGATAATTAATACAACTGGGATGCGTGGAACCATTTGTTTCGGTATGTAGAGGTGCTTTTCGAACTGTTCTTGATCTGAAATGCTGTGTAACGAGTTGAACATAGCTGACAATGAAACGTAATGGATACTTCACTTTTCAGACGATAATTGATATAGCTAGGTTACGCGGCACCAATTCAGATGTGGTATGCGTGGATTCACTAATCATTATACAACCAAGTACTAAGAATAATAAGAAATGTGGTCAAAATTATGTCATAAATAAATAAATAAATAATGAATTAATAATCAATGTTCTCGAAAACTACGAGGCCTAGAGACATGAACAAATCGGGGACAGATTCGCCTGTGAACGAAGGCACAAACGTATAATCGTTGCGCCTGCTTGTGCTGATGACTTGACCATACATGTAATTCTATATAACGTCCAGTACCACACCCTGCTTAATTACAGAGAAGATTAGCGAATGTCTGTGGAGGAGAGCCAGAGACCACTTTACACGTAAACAAGAAGATTACAAGTAAGTTTTTATGTTTGTAACCCTTTAAGTCTCCATGCCAGCTGCCAGTGATTCAATCACATAAAATATGTAATTAAACAATGCAAGAAAACATTAAAACATATGCCACACTCTTTACAATACAGTTACATATAAAATACAAGTAAACAATTTTGTCTTGTGCAGCTGGCATGGCGAACTTCCTTTGTGTTGGTGTCAGGCAATTCAATATGTGCTTAATCTTTTTTGCCCATATCATTCTATTGGGAATTGTAAACCGAAGCAGTCTAAACAAAATTTTGCATAACATAAAGTATTACGATTACATCTTATGAATTATGTAATAAAATAGCTTAAAATCAACTCCACGTCATTTTGGTATTCATAACTTAGTCAAACTAGTTTGTTGAAAAAATCTTGTCGGCAGCCATTATTACTTCCCCCATGCAAAATACATGGATTAGCGTAATCTCCCAATTATCGGTACATGAATCGCCTAACCTCGTAATGTCCGGTAGGAGCGTCGTACAAATTAAAACTTTATATCACCAGAAACGTCTAGAGTGCTTCCACAAAATAGTCTGGTTACAAGCGCATGCTTAAATCTGATGGGTAGTTACTGGCGCGTAAGTGCTGACATACGATTTTCAATTATCGGCACACGTACTCTATTATCGGCACTCCATAATTATTAATGCTTCAATTATCGGCACTTCTGCAACTAACTGCCTGTTTACTAATCTTCCAAGCCTTACAAAAATCCCCCCAAGTTTTATTAACCACACCCATCAATCACTGAAAAAATCACAGCTGAAAAACGTTTTACATGGGAGATACAATTTTGTAAAAACATGGCCTGCCATGTATAATAATTAAAATGTACAATAGCATAAAATCATGTAATATGGAGTCTACAACACACAGTAAGGACAAATCAGTTCCCTTCCATTCTTATCCATAACCACCTCAGAATAACAGTCTTCATGCACCCATCTTCCACAAACACAACGTACCCAAAGAAACCCAGTCTCTTCTATCTGATCCTCTTCATAAGTCCGAAAACATACACAACACTGGTTATCATAATCATCAGTAGTAGTGTCGTCATATACTGTGTTGTGTCTTGTACCTGAACGAGTAGGACACAATAATTCAACAGAGGAAACTGACCCTTCATCAGAGGATTCACTGTTATTGTCACCTTAATGCATCGCAGCCTCTTGCTGCTGACAGTACTAGCAGCATTGTTACGTCTCTTACATGATATACTGGTACTTACTTGATCTTCATTGTTTCTCCCTTTACTTCTTGCAGCTTCCCTCCTTCTTGCAGCTTCCTCTTTCTTCTTCGCTGCTTCTTCCTTTTTTATGTGCTGCTTCTTGCTTTCTTTTCTCACTTCTTTCTGCTCTCAATTTAGCAGCTTCATTTCTCTCTTTCTTCTTCTGTTCTCTTGCAGCTTTCCTCTGTTCCTTTTCTTCACGTTCTTTTCTTTTCTTCTCTTCACGTTCAAAAATCATTTTGGAACATTCTTCACTTGTAAGTATTCGAGCACCAGTAGCAAGTGCAGCAGGGGCTTTCTTGGACTTGGTAGGCACATACTGTATCAAGTACTTACTAATGTATGTTAATTCACCCTCATGATCAGGAGGAGCAATACCAGGTACACTTCCACCAGTAGTTGAAATAGTTAAAGATGACTGAGGTGCTTCTCTAGCATCAGAAGTGTCAGTTGTTTCATCTTGTGTGGCATGAGAAGCATCAACATGACATGGCTCAATAGTGGTGGCAATGTCAAAAGCTTCATGTTGCACAGTGGGTGACTCATCAATAGGACATGATTCAACAACAGTGGCAACATCAAATGGCACAGTGGGTAACTCACCAACATGGCACGGCTCAACAGCAGTGGACTGTTCTAAGCCAATCAGTTCCTCTTCAGGACTCAAGCTAAACATGGCAGCCAGTGTGGTGTCACCTTGTATGACATTCAAAGGAGGTGAAGACAATTGTGCTGCTCTTGTTGGATGAGTTTCCTTCAGCCATCGTACATACTCTGGATCTGGGATGTCATAGTTGTTCATAAAACGCCCCTCAAACCGTTCAATCTGCTCTGACGTAAACTCTTCAACTCTAACAGATGTGTTACTTGCAGATGAACAACCAACATTTGCATTACTGCTACTATTGGCACCATAGTCAAGAGCATTAGGATTGAATGGAAATATCCCACTCCTCCTGAATCCAGAAATTATATTATTCGGCACCATAGCGTTGCCCCATGCTTCACAAAGAAGTGGAGAGAAATCATATTCAGTAATAACTCTACCTGGGTTTTTCTCGACAAATCTGTGGCAAGCATTCTGCCAATTCTGTTTCAGTGGCTTGAAGACACTAGAATCCAATGGTTGGCTTTCATGAGTTGTGTGCGGTGGAAGGCACATCAAAACAACATCATTGTCTAAGCAATACTTGATCAATTCCGGCTGATAATGTGTGCTGTGCCCGTCCAGCACTAAAAACAATGATCTACTTCCAACAGCATGCTTCAGAAAATGCTTATTCAGCCACCCCTTAAACAACTCTGTGTCAACCCAACCTGTACTGCTGAGACCATATCATGTACCTGGAACTTGCCCCCTGGTCCATTCATAATTAAGGCCCTTTGCATCAAAGATGACAAATGGTGGAATCACATGTCCTGTAGCACTTACACAAGCAATAACAGTCACCTGGCTCTTATTACCGGAAGTTCTGCTACGCACCTTCTTCTGACCTCTCTGTCACAATCTTTGGTGGTCGGTGATCTAACGGCATTCCGGTCTAGTCGACATTGTAAATCTGACTTGGGCTATCCATCAACTTGTTCTTCTGCAGGACATACTTCAACTTATCAAAATAATCAGTCATTGTTTCCTCATTCATACAATCCACTCTAATGTTGGCTATGGAATCACCTTTACGCAATGTCAGGTGGTTCTGTCTTTGCATAAACCTGTAGTACCAGCCATTTGATATTCTTCTACTTGGTGACATCCTTTGCTTGTCATGAACTACATTTGTTGCAATCATCTGTACCTGCTTTCTGCTCTTGCCATACCCTGCCTTAGCAGTATCCACTAAAAACTCTGCCAGTTCAGTCTCCTCAACACGTGATAAATATGGTTTAGGCCCAGGATTAGTGCCATGAATGACACGGCTATTTATTCTATCCTGTAGTGTTTCTCTTGGAACATTGTACTGTTTTGCCGCTCTCCAGATCTTTTGCCCGCCCTTTACGGCATCAATGGCGGAGCGCATACTTTCATCTGTCCACTGCTTTCGTTTCTTGGGGGTGTTGCTTGATAATAAAACTGCTGGGGCTGAGCGCGAACGTGGTCTTCCCCTTCCCCGTCCGTTTCTAGACACGTTTTCACTTCGTCGCATCTTTGGACCATGCTCACCAGTGCCCCCAACACCAATACAGGCCTATATCAACAAGTAGTAATAGATTTCAGGAGTTAATAGGACACTTTTTACCTTGATTTCACTTCACCACTCGTCACCACCTGTTCAAGAGATGCCGTAAATTATTGAAGCACTATACCGTAATCTTATGCTGATAATTGAAAATGCTTGTGCCGATAATTGAGTACTGCCGATAATTGGGAGCTTACGCTATATACTAAATACAAAATATGTAAAAAAGCAACCATTAGCACCCATAATCTCTACAGGACATTATACAACAAATAAAGCCCTTGAATTGCTCTACATGATTTCGCCTGAAGTAACCCTCTATCGTTACCATAGTAACAATTATTTACTGTTGATTACAACATAATACGCACCCCATACAATTTCCTATGGAGAATTTAATTACTCGGGTAGGAAAACCCCAAAAGAGTAACGTCAAGAGTTCATAATATTTATATGGGGGAGAGTGTCTAACTGCCAGTATGGCCTGTACAAACACACTACTACAAGTTCACTTTTGATCATATGTACACCTCTAGCCTGATTCTACTGATAACAGAGAACTGTTGATAGGCGATGATTGGTGTCGATAAGGTCAAGCCTTTCTTCTAAGAGAAGCACAAGGTGTTACTTGTAGCAGTGTGTTTGCTGAATGTACTCCAGTTAGACACTCTCCCCCATACAAATATTATGAACTCTTGGTAATGTGTTACCCTCAACCAAATTCGCTAAACTTGGTATCATTCTACGTATCAACACTTGCTGATTAAGAATCCGCCCGAAGTAAGTGCCTAACTAATTGTTGTACGGAGTTACATTGCAAAATATTTTTAAAAAACTTTTTTTCTGCTAAATTATTACGTACCTAAACACATAATCTAGTGATACAAGGCTCTATCCTGCCTTTTCTCTTAGTTACTTCACAAACTCCTATATATCACTCAAATCGCCATTGATTAAGGATTCTGATTAGCCATAGTAGATCTCCGTAAATGAACGTATGCGGAAGTTATGACACCGTATTTAGCAGTCAGTGTAATTTTTGCATATTTTTTATGTTACGGATTTTTATAATGTATGGTAAACGTTGACAAATGTTTTGATATGCTTCACCTGGCAAATTAGCTACTAGGCTCTGGCTGGTTTGGCTGTCTTCCTTTATCTGGTTCATCTGGCTTGCATACTCTTACAGTATTGTGTAGCTATCTCCTGCAAGCTGTGCATGCATAACTATAGTGTGTCACCCATCACTGTGCCATTGCTACACCACTGATGAACCTTATCTAGTTGATGTTGATACTGTGCTGTATATTCGCTAATAATTTTTATCTGGTGATGTTGCCTATAATGTATACAGTACTGCAATAATGTATAGTTCTCTCCGGTATGTGTTGTATACATACACTGTGTACACATCACTGTGCCATTACCACACCAATGATGTACTGGCACTTAGCTACTGGTGGCCTTTAGTTACGATGCCACTATTGTGTTGTATCTGTCACTACTGTGACATATTGAGATGATTTGGGGATCGTGCCCTTACCACCTAATAGCCTCACCAGGGGGCTGTCACGTTGGTGTATGTACTTGGTTGTATGTGACACGGTCCTAGTAATAATAATAATATTTACAAAAAAAAGTTAACAAACAAGTACATGGAAAAATCAACTAGAGTAGGGACCATAGTACATCGATAAAAAGTACTGAACAAGCTGCTTTTAGCTGAATTGTCAATAAGATTAACTGGTTGTAGATGAACTCCCTACAAAATAACTTGCAATGTAATATAATTCTAAGTTATAAACGTAGCTGAATGCTCTATTAGGGTGACTGTTCTATTAGAGTATCTCGATCTCGCATTTGCTACACGTAGTTGCCTTTCGAATCATAACTCAGTGGTTTGTACTCCGATTCTTCTGTACTACCGCAAGGACTTTCTATGATGCTCATTCCAGCTACATACTGATTTTCAGCTCATTGCTCTAAGCGGTTTGCCTGGTAGACGTGAAAACTAATAGTTTTTTTATTCATAAAAATCCATCGCGTAATTTTGACACAGGTTGGGTTTTGTGTCATATCTCCATTCCTTTCAAACCACAAAAAGGCACTCCTACGACAGTTACTCCATGTACATAGCAATTTTCAACTCATTCCTCCAAGGGGTTTACCCTGTAGGTGTGACAGACCTTCCACCTTATTTTATGCAAATAATCGGTCATAACTCCATGAATGTTCATCGGATTCCTACTAAAGTTGGTACTGAGATCCGCCTTAATGAGCCCTTTAAGTGAGCCAAATTTCAGTCCAATCCGAGCACACATTTGTGTTTTATGGTAGATTTTGCGAAGTGTGCAAAATGAAGATGAAAAAACGAAGAAATCAAAACAAAAATTTGTTCGCTCATATCTCGAAAATGGCCGGAGCAATTTTCTTCAAATTTGGTATGTAGACTCCCCTAATTGGCCAGCACTTCTGTAAAAAATTTGGTTCTAGGGATCACAGAGCTACATAGGTGTGAATATTGCGTTTTCTTTCTTCCTGTTAATATACTCACAGTGTGGCGCGTCAGCTTCTTGGGCTGCACGACACACTTCCATGTGTCTTGATGTCTGTGTCCGTGTCTGCCCCCATATTCGCCTTTTCCAACCACCCTCTCTTACGTGAGTATTTGCATGAATTTTTGACTTGATCTTCAAAGTGGTCATGAATGTAAAGTAATTTAGTAGTTAATTTCACACATTGAAGTACAAGTAATGCATGTATATGGTAAACCCCCTCCATTCATAGGACCATAATAAGGTACTCATATTATAGAAACCACAAATGTATCTTGGCCCAAATTATGTGCACCGCTAGAGTGGGAGTATAAACAGGTGTCCTGGTTATCAAGGTATTCAGGTATCCCTTTTGAGGAGTTCTGTTGTACGAACCTATGCAGCCACATACACAACTTAAAATAGGGCTAAGTCCACTACGGTGGGGTTCAACTTAATAAAGAAGATATTTCTGATGAAATGGTACAATATTCACATGATATGTTCATTGACACATGGTGGTCAGATCTGTAATTTAAAGTCCACCTGTCTAATAAGGACCATTTTTGGATTTGCTAGAAAGAGTTGATGCTTTGGTGCTATTTAATAGTTATACCATGACCACGAGGGATTTTCCTGATATGTATGCCCAAGCTCAAGGGCCACAGGCCCGAGCATATTTATCAGGCAAATCCCGAGTGGCCATGGTATAAGTAATACATACCACTCTGGTATGCTCATCTAATAAGCCTTTTCCATATGACGTCACAATTAAAAAATGGCGATCTCTATTCGGGGTACTCTAATTTTTTGAGTATTGGATCCTACAGGCGGTACATGAAGATCGATTGTTTGTGTAATCCAGAAAGAATCTATCACAGTAAAACTGGCAGGTATGAGTATAATGCTATGAATGGATTGCTACTTACAAAATTTTTGGCTGGTTTTCTAATTTGAGTGGAAATGTTACTCTATTAATGACCTAGTAACCATACTTGATCGCTGCGCCTCAAGTATAGGATTCATTAATCCAGTAATAATGAATCAAATGTTTGCATCATAGGAAACAGTACTTGAAAATATAAGAGTACCTCAAATAGAAATTAGCGTAACGTCATTATGGAAAAGGCTTATAGGTGAAGAGACAAATCAACATTCAACACATTACTTTATACAACAGTATCTAGATATCAATTGTGGGTTTAAACTTGGGCTCTGGTATTCACAAAAAAAAATTATCGTGGGTGTTGCTGGTTTTAGTGGTACCATTTCTAACCAAGTAACCCAGTTAAGGATGTCTAAAATAGTCTAAGGTGCTAAAGTAATAATGAAGAGCATAGGTTACTGACCTTGACAATGTCTAAGCTATCTTGTCACATGATTGAAATGTGGTATATAGAAACCATTCCCAACACTATGCAAACAATTATTTAGTGGTGCATAGTAGCTGAACTACATGATGATGACTCGTTCAATTATTTTTTATTGAAGAGAATGCTTGGCCAGCCAAGCCTATATGCTAAACTCAAACCCGCAATGCAAAACTTTAAGTAGCTGAATATAAACAATCAAAGAGGGAACTGATGCATTGTAATCGCCTTCGCATCAAAGACATTGTGGCCAGGGCTTTATCATGATATCGCCTTAACCACAGGGCGATATCATGATATCATCCTGTGGTCAGGGCAATATGTGAAATATAACCCTGTGGTTTCCTTTGATCTGAGATGATAAAGTGGTATATACATTAATATCCTATTAGAAAAGTAAAAATTAACTGCAGCACATAGGTGGTCTTTCAATACAGGTGGTCACTAATACAGGTTGCACTGTACCCAGACATCTTCACTCGTAAGACAAACTTGGCATGGCCTTGTTACGAATGGTTATTGGAGTGTACACTCCCATACAGCAATAATGGACTACAAAATTCCACTACATACCACAACGTAATTCATAATATCATTGTGGTCCCACTACAAAAATTTTACCAAACACAGAACATGACCCAATCATTATTCACAAAAGAATCCGAAGAATTTCAAGCAGCCTTTTTTAAAATATAAAGGATTAAAGGTTTTAATAAAGTATTTTAAAACCATAATTAAGTAGATATCCCACAATTTAGGGAACACTGGAAAGGTTGATCAACAGTCTTCCATCAGAAAAAGTTGTGTTTAAAAAATATATTTACACAGTGCAAAGTTACAGGAAAAATTCGTCATCAAAAAATTTTCATCACTGGCTGTAGCGACGTAAATTAAAACAATGAATTATTTTTAGCTTTCCAAATATTTCACGCTTACAAATATTAATGTGTAAGTATTCCGTCAAAACAAATTGAAAATACGCTGCGTCAAAATTTTAATACACAAAAAAATTTAATTTTTCTGATTTACGATACAGTTGATTTTGTAACTAGAGATTAATATTGCACCGATAATCAGTTCAATAATCAGTATACTGATTACTAGCCATTAATAGGTTTTGATTAAATCAAAGCTGATGTTAATCCCCACTGTGCTGTGTAGTATAATGATGTGGGGGAGGATATAGACGCACGTTATTTGGAATTTTAATTAAGTTATGTGTTGATGGTTTAGCAGTGACTACAAGCCATGCCCATAATAAACTGCCAGGTTTTAGGCCATGCCCAACAGTAAACTAAGGTTTTAGGTTTCTGTGTAGTACCAGCCACTTGTCTCAGCTACATAGTAGTAGTAAAATGTAGTAGTAAAATGTAGTTTACCATGAGTAATGGTAAAAATCTAACTTTACATAGTAGCCTAGAACGAGCTGTATATCAATGGAATATTAGTCATTTAATAACAATGAGGATGAGTGTTAGTGTTATTAGTGTATATTGGATCAGTTATTGGTATCGGATTCTGTTGCTTAATATCGGTTATTGGAATAATCAGCTAATTTGGATATCGGTGCAATGCTATTAGAGATGGACCAATTTTTCATGAAATATTCAAAATATTTGTGGTCATAAAATATTTGTGGTCATAAAATAATCAGAAACTATGTGGTGTACAGGGGCGGATCCAGGAGCTTGCAAGGGGAGGGCACAAATAGGCTAAGTTGTAGGTGAGCCAGATTCTCTTCTTAGTTGCTGCATTTTTGAAGCAAATAATCACCTCTTAGTAGTGTCTCACTGTAGATTTTTGCCATTTTGGCCTTTGCAAATGGTTGTGAAGTCTTAAAGGCTGTTTAAAAGGCTCTAAATGTCTTAAACAACAGCAACACGATAATTAATTTTAGAGGTGCTTACTACCTACGAAGGTGCTAGACAGTTAGTTTGACTTAAATTCACTTTGTTTTCAGGTGAATTTGTAATAAATGTATATATTTTCATGAGATAAACTGATCTTGATCTGACATAAAGGTTAGTATTTTAATCAGAAGCATTGTCTGGCTCCTTCACTGTGACAAGGTGAGGAGGGGGGGGGGGGGCATTTGCCCCAAATGCCCCATCCTGGATCCGCCATCGGTGTATGGAGCTAAAAACTTACATGAATGATAAACATCACAGGTACTACAAACACACCAAGATTCGTAAAAATCTGAGAATAGATTCTTGTTGATTTGACATGGGATGACCCAGGTATAATTTTATACTGTTGGGACTTTTCCTGTTCACACTATCTTCTAACCCAGGTATATACAGTGAAAGACGGTATGGCTCAAAAATGTAAGGCAGTGTGAATTCAAACTATGCCAAGCCAAACTGGTATGAAACGATGGGCACAAAAGGAAAAAGCGGTCTGCAGCTAGCCATGAGACACTAGTGTAATCTCTACCCCCATTTAATTGGATTTGACAATTAGCAAAAACACAAGCCCCATTATTTGGGTATAGGGATTGTCTAACCTCCTACCAATCCTAATCCCTACCTCAGCTAACGGGTGATTCACATCACATGTACAAGCTTGTGTGCACTGTGTCCTGCACAGTTAGCCTGTACTCATGACTGCACAAGTGACCAGCTGAGCAAAAATGGTCGTTTTTGCACATTCCTCGAATTCTATTTTATTTATTCCGTTATCTATAGTAACAAAGGAGTGGACAGCTAAAGTTTAAGCCTTTTTGTGATGAATAGTCTTGGAGTTATAGCGCTATACAGGTGCCTTTTAATTGATCATAACTCACAACTGAAACAAGCAAAAAGATTGGACTTGGCTCAGTCTGTTTACCATGAACTGGCAGATTGATCAAGGTTTATTCAAAGTCTTTGTGTGGACAAAGAAGGAGGCCATTCCAAGAAATGACAACAGTAAAATTTATTTCTACCACATTGTAAATAAATGCCCATAACTCTAGTGCCATACACTATATGAAGACGAAACTAAGATTTTCTTACCCTACACAAAATAATTTACTGGCTATTGAACTTAGACAAAAAGGGATCATTAAACGAAAAACCACAAAACTCAGCTGAACCCTGGACTACTCAAGTGTGCTAACCACTGTGCTACTGCTGCTAGCTACCTACCTCCCCTACTTTTCTATCTCATAACGGTTACTCAAGTAGTAGTCTCAGTATATAGTAAGAAGAACGTAACCTAAAGGTGAAGAAGAAACCAAAGCAGAACCCAACCCTAACACTTTTCGCGGCCCCTCAAGTCGAATGCTTGAAGCAACTACTAGACACATCGCCTAAAGTCGAATGCTCGAAGCCGCAAGAACAAAACCTTTTGGTTCAGTAACCAATTCCATTTTTTTTTTAAAAGTAGCATGCATATTTTTACCAACAGTGCCAGTTTTTGCTCAGCGGGTTGAATCCCCACTGGGGCTTTTGTCCAGTATAGCTACTTCCCTTATTTATCCCGTACTGGGGGCGAGGAGAGGGGGTTACAAATGATATAAAACCCGGAGGTGACTACCCCGAGGGGTACTTCACTTCCAGAAATGTCGTCGATGACCATAGAAATTTGGCAATTTTTATTAGAAATGTAGAAATTTTTGTTGGGAATCCAGAAATAATAACTGAAATTTTAAATACATAAATCCATACAGTTAAATTTTTTATAATGTTTGGCATTGAATTTTGATTATTTCATTAGTGTAAGTTATATTGCATGGATTTATATGTGTATATACACGAGGCCAGATGCAAGGAAGAGGGGTCACTATCAATAGAAGACCTATAGCGCCATCTAGATTATACGCACTAACATTTGTCCGTAATCTGCTTCGTAAATTTGTTGTATACTTTCGAGCTGATTCGATTCCCACGGTGCAAAGACCACAGTGCAAGTCGTTTTGGTGTGTCCATGGATTACAGGTGAGTGTTTTATTCAAATTCCTACCTCACCTCAACCATGATAGAGTCACGACAGCTTACCAGACCTCTAGTGAACCGTTCGGCTCGGCTTGAACTCATACTGAAACCATAATACAGTAGCCTAAGGCACGGAATATACTGCAACTCAAGCTACAACTTCGTAGCACCCAAGAATTTCCAAGCCAGAAATTTGGAAATTTGGTAGAAATTTATCCAGAAATTAGAAATTTGGTTGGCAAATTTCCATATTTCGAAATTTCGTAGATGGATTTTGTATGTGAAGGACCCCCTGGACTACCCCTTGGGATAACACCAGGCAGATACTAGACATACAATAAACAATAGGAAAGTACCTTTCGCTGACATACTTGAATCATCTGTAACATCTTCCGGATTGATCTTTCTTTTAAGCAAGTCTATGTAAATGTCTTTAGCAAGATACGCGTATGCTCCGCCACGTTCTTCAACCACCTTTAGCATGCTGCGGAACGTGTGTGTCTTCTTAGACTCTAAAGACAAAGCGACAAACCGTAGGAAGTGACGAGCCTTATCTTGTCGAGTGTTTTTAGCCAATATGGCGTCTTGATCTGAAAACTTCACTATCTTGGCCGCTACGAACTTCGCCATCAACCTCTCAACCGGTAATGCATCTATGAGTTTGGGATAATGTTCTGTAAACACCTCCAGACATACTTCGGCGGTAAAGTCGTCTTCTGCTACAGCCGAGGATACAGTCATTTCAAATACGCGCATCCAACATTAGCGCTGCAAAAAAAACCGCTAATTAAATTAATTAAAGTGCATCCATGATTATTATTATTATTATTATACTAAACCAATATCAAATAAGAAAAGTACAAACAATAAAATCAAATCGGCGGTCATACAAAAATAAATCTACTTTAGTTTTAAAAATAAGTACATTAGGTGCTGAATACAATATCTATCTCGAGGATCTATCTAGCTAGCTATGGCTCAATATAGGGGGAAAAGTTTTTTGAACAGAGATCAATAACCAGGTTTTTGAGGTTTATGAGGGTTTTCATGGTTTTCATGTTTTGGAATTGATGATGTGTAGCTGGTCTTGACAGATAACTTAAGTTTTAGTTCCCGCCGGAAAGTGTTGAAATTCCACTACTGACTGTAGACATTCATTTAGAAACTTGCTTGATAGCTCTTTGCAAGGTAGGTAAGGTGGTTGGGAAAATGCGGGGCAAATGTTGGTAGCTTGCCAGTAGATTAGACGTGCCCACCGGTAAATAAGTTGGTTGAGAAACTTAAAATTTCAGCCAACCAAGTGTTGATGGCTCTCACCAGTAGGTAGGTTGGTTGGTTGGAAAACTTAACATTTCAGTCAACCAAGTGTTGATGGTTCCCACCAGTAGGTAGGTTGGTTGGAAAACTTGACATTTCAGCCAACCAAGTGCTGCATGGTGGGAACCACCAGTACCTAGCCTGGGTTAGTTGGGAAACATGACATTTCAGCCAAGTGTTGGTGGCTCCCACCAGTACAGGTAGGTTGGTTGGAAAACCAGATGATTTTCCAACAAAGATATAAATGTTAGTAAGGCCAGCTTGACTGGCCTAGAGGTTTTTGGGTTTTGAGGGTTTTATAATTTTATTTTTCACATGTAGCTACAAATCACCTTTTAGTAGGCTTAAGTTGGCCTTTATTTTAACAGATAGCCTGCTATTATACATGCACTGCTGTGATGTAGAGCATTTTTCTTGATAATGAATAATGAAAAATGGCCTCCTGCAAGAATTATAGACAATACAACTGTACTTAATGATTCCTTCTGCACTTCAGTTGTATTCCACAAATCTTTACATTCTATTAACCTTTGTTGCCAATATTGCAGGTGTCAAGTCAGTAGTTAAATCATATCCTCAACTTGGAGTTCAACTTGACAACAAACATAGGCGATGATTATGTACCAGTTAGATTGCAACAAAAATACAGGAGCCAAAAGACAACTGCAAAAATGGACACGTGGTCACTTTTTTGTTGTCTGTGGAGGAGGTCACATTGACATGTGGCAACCCTTATATCAGTAAGCAGCCATATGTGACCGGATTTTGGAAAATCACCCTTATGGGTGCATTTGACACATTAAATATTTAGTTCTGAAATACAGCATTATAAGTTAAAGTCCTACCCATGTAAGGATAGAATAAACTATAGATACATTGAATTATAAGAAAAAAATTTGAAATATTTGAAAAGTGTTTTCTGCTATTAACAGCACTATACTAGTTTCAGAAATTCTAATTATTTCAGGTGCGACCATAAGGGTGATTTTCCAAAATTCGGTCACATATATAACTTCACTGTACGGACAGTACTGTCCATTACTGAGATAATGATAATTATACTACAATGGGTGCTTTGTATTATAACTTCTATAGCACATTGGTGAGATATTGCATTATATGTGATGATATATCTCTCAGTACCCGTGCATTTATAATTACCCATCAGTAACCAAGGAATTTACAAAATGAATGCTCATAAGTATGGCATTGTAGACTAGCAAAACTAATTCTACAAGTTTGTTATATAACTATGCAGAAATGGATTATGTGCATAAATGCTTACTGATAGGAAATCATGATGGCTTGTGTAATTCTAAAACCAGTGGAGGATCTAAAGGGGTTTCTTTTGAAAATCCATTTGAAATTTGGCTCAGTTGTAGTATAGCTAACTTTATTGTTGCTGTACTGATAAGGCCAATAAAACTTGATTAGCAACTCCGCATTATTGCCCACATGCTTACAATACATTGGTGATTCAGAATTGTTGAGATACTCTATATAATAGAGCATTCAATTTTTTGTGATTTTTTACGGACGTGCTATAAATATATATATACACATTATTGTCAAACTATGGGTCTGAAGGCCCAGCTTAGGTATTTCTTATAGCCCTTTCTTGGATGGTTACAGCATTGGGAAAATTGAGTAGAGAAGAGAGAAAACAGATAACAATATCCTATGACAATAGCTATGTGCCATGTGGATAATCTCTGTGTGGCCAGGCAATTACTGCTTCCACTTCCAGGAGATCTTAGCTACCTTTGGCTTGATATTAACAAAATAATTGACTGTTTACACATAAAGAATCATAAAGACAAGTTGTGCCATGAGAGATATGATCCATCCAAACTTAAAGATGCTAACAGCAATTTTAATACCATGAACTGTGAACAGACGTTAATTTGCTTGGCTCTCCAGATATAAAAGAATAGCATATTTCATGGGAAAGCAACATCACCACTTCTTCTTACATAGGATGGTTAAAAGAAGAAACAAGTACATTTCATTCTGCTATGAAAACAACAGAAAGCCAATACAGTCAAAAGTGCATTATTGTGTGAATGACTCTTTGTAGCAGGATTGTATAATGCCAAAGTGCACAAACTGAAATTTAGCCTTATATGTTATCATTTTATACTATGCATACAATTTGTTCGTCTTATACATAATATTATCTACTTTATTGAGTTGACATATAAAATACTTTCAGTATAAATATATACATACTATACACAGTGTGCTGTATACAGAAGCACCACCATGGTTGTACATTTCTGGTATTGGTAGATGATCAGCAAAAACTTATTTTCTAATACTGTAATCTTTCAAAGACCCAAAAACAGCTGGTCAATTCTAGTCAATATATCCTCTACTAGTATTTTAATCCTTTAAAACCATCGAAACCAATGCCAAAACCTTGGTGCTATAGTCCTGCTCTATATTTCCCTTTCTAGTATTTAATTTTACCGTCAGAACCCAAAAACCTCAGTGTTATAGTCCTGCTCTATATTTCCCCTTCTAGTAATTTAATCCTCATGCACTATGCCAGTCCAGCTGTACAGTTCACATGCTAACATACAAATATTATAAAACCCTCATACCAATCAAGCCAGGGGCGGTGGAGCAGGTCAAAGAGTGAGGGGGCCAGGCCAGCTGTAAGTTGAAGACCAAAAAAAAAAAAAAAAAAAAAAAAGGTCACAACCTGCTGACAATAGCTGCTCTCCACCAATTATATCTCCTTATTGATAACTACACATACATAGCTAAGTAATTGCTACACTGCTTCTCTGAATACTATGACTGCTCTATTGGAGTATCTAGATCCTGACTGTCTAGATCTTGACTGTCTAGATCCTGACTGTTCTATTAGAGTATCTCGATCTTTTCTTGCAAAGTATCCCAAAAAACTGGGGGGGCCATGGCCCCCCTGGCCCCCCGTCTCCACCGCCTATGAATCAAGCTGTACATTACCCTTACCAATATATCTTTGTTGGAAAATCATCAAGTTTCCCAGCCAATCATGATGCTCCCTGGTTGGCAAAAACATCAAGTTTCCAAGCCAAATTTGCTACTTTAGGAAACAATTTAACCATCAAAACCCAAAAACCTCTATGTCAGTACAGCTGTACCAAATGCATACTATCATTAATATAAAACCCTCAAAACCCAATTACCCATATGCCAATTCAGCTGTACACTTCCCTTGCTAACATTATAAAACTCTCAAAACCCAAAAACCTCTATGCCAGTCAAGCTGGCTTTGTTGGAAAATCATCCAGGCAACCATGATGCTCCTTGGTTGGCAAAAACATCAAAATTGCTACCTAGGAAACATTTTAACCATCAAGAACAGCGTTGTAAGTGGGTCAGTACTGTTGACCCGTTTGACCCACTGACCCCGGCAAATAGTAATCTAATCAAAAACAGCCAAGCTGTAAAAAAAGGTGCGGCTCCTAAAAAGGACAAGGTGAAAAGGATGTGAAATCCAAGGTGGCAGCCAAGAAATGGCTGTGAGGTTAATGGTAAAAATTTTAATAACGACAATTCAGGTGAATTTTGTGCCAAGACCAAGCGGCACCAAATTCACCTGAATTGTTGTTATTAAAATTTTTACCATTAACCTACCATCACAGCCATTTCTTGGCCGCCACCTTGGATTTCACATCTTTTTCACCTTGGCCTTTTTAGGGGCCGCACCTTTTTTTACAGCTTGGCTGTTTTTGATTAGATATCACTTCTTTTTGTACTTGTATAACTCAAAGCTGGCCATAGGCTGGCTTTGGGGCTTTTTTAACCTATCCTATTTCTTTACCACAGGAAGAATAAAAAGACAGAGCAGATTTTTAATACTTCAACTGTTTTTGATTTTATCAGTAATTATATAAATATATTTATTACATGTCTATTATTCCCTACTGGATAACTTGTTCGCAGCTGATCTTTCTGCTAAGGGACTTGAAATGTAGCTAAACTCTCTACAGGTTGATTTGTTTGTAGCTGCACTCTCTACAGGGTGATTTGTTTGCATTTGAACTCTCTACAGGGCGGTTTGTTTGTAGAAGAACTCTCTACAGGATAGTTTCTTTGTCACTGAACTCTCTACAGAGTGGGTTCTTTGTAGCTGAACTCTCTACAAGATCACTTCTTCTAGCTGATCTGTCTATAGGGTGACCTGATCTCTCTGTAGGGTGACTTTTATCTAGCTGAACACTCTACAGGGTGATTTGTTTGTAGCTGAACTCTCTACAGGGTAATTTATTTGCAGCTGAACCCTACACTGTGAAAAAAGCTCAGAATAATAAGGTATATAACAGTCTTATTATGTTAGTATTGGAATGAAATAGTACAACATATATTATTAGATTAGGACTTTACTATAACAAGCTTATTGAATACATTTAAGCCAGTCATATATTAGAGATTAAATCACTAGTATACTGCGGTGTATTATCAGACTATACTAAGCCTATTTCAACCATATATTGGCTACTATACTACTGTACTTTTTTGACTTTCCTATAATCTGTGGCTACCTTAATTAAATAATTTCTATAATTATATTTGTAATGAATTTAATTCTGTAAATATGTTAAAACCACAATAGGTACAGCTAGTAAATCAATGTCTCCTTGGCCATGGCAGTATCAAATCAATTTCGTCGTTTATCAGTCTTTATCCAACTGCAGCAGGTAAGGCAGTAAACACAATTCACAAGTTCCATTACAAATTACCTGTATTATCATCACTATGTAGAACTCTGTGACAATCTGTTAGTCGTCTGGTAGAACTGTCCCACAGCTCTAATACAAAGATGGTAAATATAATGTGTATTCTGGATAATCGTTGGACTTACAGTTTGTAACAATAAGAATCTCATAAAACCACGACCTTGTCTGGAAACCTAGTATTACCATGTAGAATGGTGGCTAGGTCCCACAACTCTATTAAAGATGGTAAATATAATGCGTATACTGAACAACCATTATACTTACAGTTTGTAACAATCTTTTAAAACTGAGACCGACAATCCATGTACATCTAAGACAAGTCTGATAAGACCAGGTCTCACAACCCTAAATGGAGGCAAACATAATTCATATTCTGGATTATTTGGTGTGCTTACAGGTGTTATCAGTGAGTCTAACCAGACATAAAACAGCCACTTAGTATGTGACTTTGTTGGGCTAACGTGTTACGTAAGCTCACAAGAAGCATCTGATACACTCATAACCAAGTCCAAGAATCTTGTAATCACTAAGTATACAACTGAAACAAGACTAAATATAATATAATTTGCATACTCTCAGTGAACTTACTTTTGTTAGCAATACGAGCATGGTCAGTGAAATAAGGACAAACAAGACGGAACAGGTTCTTGAAAGCACTCAACTCATTTACAGTGCCAGACAAGGTAGCAGCCGTCAGCTGTTGATAAAAAGTAGTGAAAAACATGAAGAAATGAGACCGGTTCCCAGAAGAAATGAGACCAGTTTCCACAAACCTATAAATGTGACCGGATTTGCAAAAGGGTACCTTTTTCACACACAAAATTTGACCCATTTTTTGACATTTAAAACTTCATAACTTTTTTATCATTGCATATAATTGCATGAAATTTTCTATGAGTGCAGCAAAAGTATCTGGGTATATTTTGAAACTAAGAGCAACTTAATCAATACAAGGAATCAAGTGTTACGTCGTTTTGTTTGCTGGTATGTAAAATGTGTGGAAAAGGTACCTTTTCGCAAATCCGGTCACAAATATAAATTGTATACTGGACACTCTCAGTGTACTTACTTACAGATGTTAGCAATAAGAATCACCAAGCCTGTAATTCCTACCCCATTGAAAAGAAAATGAATAAAAACACAATCAGGCTTAATGCACTTACAGCTGTAAGTAATTAGAAGATGACGTTGAACAACTCCGTGAAAAAAGAACAAAACTGTCCACATATGGTCACTACCAGATTCTTTAAAGGAAGCAGCTGCCATTGAAGGAAACTAACACTGCAGATATTATACACTGACAGCCTGTAGAACTAAGAGGTTCGACAAGAAACTGTACCTCTGAAGAGATAATATACAAAATCGTAAGAGCAGACCATGTATACTCTTACCGTTGATGGCTGATGAACTGTGTCCACTCGTCATCCGCCATAAGCTGAGATATAACAGGATATAAAACATGTAATACATACACAGCAACACCAAAGTTGAATCATTTGCAGGCCATTGTCACAATAAACAATTTAATACGGCTAAACCTATCGTACAAGCTATCATTTTAGTCTAATACTTACTCATCTAGAGCTGTTTTTGATTGCTGCCATCGAAGGAATTGTCCACTTGGCCGCGCCACTTCACCACTACAGCCAGCAGGCTGAGGGATGTACAGTTGTGGTCCATAACTATCATTGTGGCTCATTGGACGATGGCGCCGATCGCGTACACTCTCTCCGCGAGATACACCGTCGTATCACTCACATTTACAACCTCTGATACAACAATAGCGACAAAGATGGCGACTTAATTGCATCAGTAATACGCATGCGTTCCCCTTCAATTTTAAAACAAGCATTACTACGAACTTTTGCAGTTGTGCTAACTGTGCAAGAAACTCTAGATTTGTATGGCTCTTAGATTGAATAATTAATTTTACTGGTATTATATGCTTTGCTGTATGAAAATGTGTGTGTATGAAATTATCACAACAAACTGAAGCTAGTTAGCTAGCTATAGTGATTAACAGAAGTGTAGCTACTTATTGTAAAATCATCATGACTTTGTTTGGTACAGTAAAAAAAACCTTAAGTCACATGAGATGGTGATAATGAGATGGTGAAGCTAAAAATGAGACAATAATGAGATCTGATGGTGAAGCTAAAAAGTTATCACATTTAGTTAAGTAAACAAAGCCATACAAACAATGTGTATTAAACTAAAGTATAATCTGTTTCCCATAATATAAGATGGGGTTTATACTAAAGTATAAGATAGTTAGTATAATGCAAGGCTATACTGAGATTATTTGTATAGTTTAAGCCATTAGATATACCATATTATATTCCTCTTTTTTCACAGTGCTATGCAGGATGATTTGTTTGTAGCTGAACTCTCTACAGGATGGTTTCTTTGTAGCTGAACTCTCTACAAGGTGACTTGCTTCTAGCTGATCTCTGTAGACAGTGACTTCTTCTAGCTGATCTCTCTACAGGGTGTCATAGCTGAACTCTCTGGGTGATTTGTTTGTAGCTGAATTCTCTACAGGATGGTTTCTTTGTAGCTGGTCTCTACAAGGTGACTTGTTTCTAGCTGATCTCTCTACAAGGTGACTTCTCCTACTACAGGGTGACTTGTATCTATAGCTGAACTATCTACAGGATGATGATCTGTTTGTAGCTGAAATCTCTACAGGGTGATTTGTTTGTAGCTGGATTCTCTACAGGATGACTTGTTTCTACATATAGCTGATCTCTGTATAGGGTAACTAGTTTCTAGTTGAACTCTCTACAGAGTGGGTTCTTTGTTGCTGAACTCTCTACAAGGTAACTTCTTCTAGCTGACCTCTCTATAGGGTAACCTGATGTCTCTGCAGGGTGACTGTTATCTTGCTGAACACTCTACAGGGTGATTTTTTTGTATCAAAACTATCTATAGGGTGATTTTTTTATACCTGAACTTTCTACAGGGTGATTTGTTTATAGCTGAACTCTCTACAGGGTGATCTGATCTCTCTACAGGGGGTGATTTGTTTTGTAACTGATATCTCTACGGGTAGATTTGTTTGTAAGTGAACTCTCTACAAGGTGATTTGTTTGTAGCTGATTTCTCTACAGGGTAATTTGTTTGTAGCTTAATTCTCTACAAGGTGATTTGTTTGTAGCTGTACTCTCTACAGGGTGATGTGTTTCTAGCTGATCTCTCTACAGGGTAATTTTTTTTGTAGCTGAACTCTCTACAGTGTGATTTGTTTGTAGCTGATCTCTCTACAGGGTGATTTAGGTTGTAGCTGCTCTCTCTACAGTGGGTGATTTGTTTGTAACTGAAATCTCTACAGGTTGATTTGTTTGTAGCTGAAGTCTCTACTAGGTGTTTTGTTTGTAGCCGATCTCTCTACAGGGTAATTTGTTTGTAGCTGAATTCACTGCAAGGTGATTTGTTTGCAGCTGATCTCTCTTCAGGGTGATTTGCTTGTAACCGAATTCCCTATATTGTGTCTAGTGTCTATATAGCTGATCTCTCTACAGGTTGATTTGTTTGTAGCTGAACTCTCTACAGGGTGATTTGTTTGTAGCTGATCTCTCTACAGGGTGATTGTTTGTAGCTGATCTCTCTACAGGGTGATTTGTTTGCAGCTGAACTCTCTACAGGGTGATTTGTTTGTAGCTGATCTCTCTACAGGGTGTTTTTGTAGCTGATCTCTCTACAGGGTGATTTGGTTGTAGCTACTCTCTCTACAGTGGGTGATTTGTTTGTAACTGAAATATCTACAAGTTGATTTGTTTGTAGCTGAAGTCTCTACAAGGTGTTTTGTTTGTAGCTGATCTCTCTACAGGGTAATTTGTTTGTAGCTGAATTCACTGCAAGGTGATTTGTTTGTAGCTGATCTCTCTTCAGGGTGATTTGCTTGTAACCGAATTCCCTATATTGTGTCTAGTGTCTATATAGCTGATCTCTCTACAGGTTGATTTGTTTGTAGCTGAACTCTCTACAGGGTGATTTGTTTGTAGCTGATCTCTCTACAGGGTGATTGTTTGTAGCTGATCTCTCTACAGGGTGATTTGTTTGCAGCTGAACTCTCTACAGGGTGATTTGTTTGTAGCTGATCTCTCTACAGGGTGTTTTTGTAGCTGATCTCTCTACAGGGTGATTTGGTTGTAGCTGCTCTCTCTACAGTGGGTGATTTGTTTGTAACTGAAATATCTACAAGTTGATTTGTTTGTAGCTGAAGTCTCTACAAGGTGTTTTGTTTGTAGCTGATCTCTCTACAGGGTAATTTGTTTGTAGCTGAACTCACTGCAAGGTGATTTGTTTGTAGCTGATCTCTCTACAGGGTGATTTTTTGTAGCTGAACTCTCTACAGGGTGATTTGTTTGCAGCTGAACTCTCTACAGGGTGATTTGTTTGTAGCTGAACTCTCTACAGGGTGATTTGTTTGTAGTTGATCTCTCTACAGGGTGATTGTTTGTAGCTGATCTCTCTACAGTGGGTGATTTGTTTGTAACTGAAGTCTCTACATGGTGTTTCGTTTGTAGCTGATCTCTCTACAGGGTAATTTGTTTGTAGCTGAACTCACTGCAAGGTGATTTGTTTGTAGCTGATCTCTCTACAGGGTGTTTTTGTAGCTGATCTCTCTACAGGGTGATTTGGTTGTAGCTGATCTCTCTACAGTGGGTGATTTGTTTGTAACTGAAATCTCTACAGGTTGATTTGTTTGTAACTGAAGTCTCTATAATTATGGTGTTTTGTTTGTAGCTGATCTCTCTACAGGGTAATTTGTTTGTAGCTGAACTCACTGCAAGGTGATTTATTTGTAGCTGATCTCTCTACAGGGTAATTTGTTTGTAGCTGAACTCACTGCAAGGTGATTTATTTGTAGCTGATCTCTCTACAGGGTGGTGTGTTTGCAGCTTAACTCTCTCCAGAGGGTGAATTGTTTGTAGCTGAACTCTCTACAGGGTGATTTGTTTGTAGCTGATCTCTCTAGAGGGTGATTTGTTTGTAGCTGATCTCCCTACAGGGTGATTTGGTTGTAGCTGATCTCTCTATACATGGTGATTTGGTTGTAGCTGATCTCTCTACAGTCGGTGATATGTTTGTAACTGAAATCTCTACAGGTTGATTTGTTTGTAGCTGAAGTCTCTACACGGTGTTTTGCTTGTAGCTGATCTCTCTACAGGGTAATTAGTTTGTAGCTGAACTCACTGCAAGGTGATTTGTTTGTAGCTGATCTCTCTACAGGGTAATTTATTTGTAGCTGAACTCTCTACAGAGTGATTGGTTTGTACCTGAACTCTCTACAGGATTGTTTCTTTGTCACTGAACTCTCTACAAGGTGACTTGCTTCTAGCTGATCTCTGTAGACAGTGACTTCTTCTAGCTGATCTCTCTACAGGGTGACTTGTATAGCTGAACTCTCTACGGGGTGATCTGTTCATAGCTGAACTCTCTACAGGTTGATTTGTTTGTAGCTGAAACCTCTTGTTTCAAACTGATTTCACTGTAGGGTAACTTGTTTGTAGCTGAACTCTCTACAGGATGGTTTCTTTGTAGCTGAACTCTCTACAGAGTGATTTTTTTTGTAGCTGAACTCTATATAGGGTGATTTGTATGTACCTGAACTTTCTGCAGGGTGATTTGTTTATAGCTGAACACTCTGCAGGGTGATTTGTTTGTAGTTGATCTCTCTACAGGGTTTCTTTGCAGCTGAGATCTCTACAGGGCAACTTCTTCTAACTGAGCTCTCTCTTGTTTCTAGCTGTTCTCTCTACAGAGTAACTTGTTTGTATAGCTGAACTCTTTACATGTGGTTTTTTGGTTTCTGAACTCTCTACACTGTGACTTGTTTGTAGCAAAATTCTCTACAGAGTGACTTGTATGTAGCTGAATTCTCTACAGAGTGACTTACTTGTAGCTGAACATTGTATAAACTATAAAGTGACATGTCTGTAGCTGAAATCTCTACAGGGTTACTTGTTTGCAGCTGGTCTCAATAGGTTAACTTGTTTGTATAGATGAACTTTCTACAGGGTAGTTTCTTTGTAGCTGAACTCTCTCCACAGTGACTTGTTTGTAGCTGAACTCTCTAGAGAGTGTAGCCAAACTCTCCACAGGGTGCATGACTTGTTTATAGCTGAACTCTCTTCAGTGTGACTTGTAATGTTCTGATTCTTCTGAATCACTACAGCGATATTTCTGTAGCTGAACTCTCTATAGGGTGACTTGCTTCTTGCTGAACTGTCTATAAGATTAACTGTTTGCAGCTGAACTCCCTACAGAATAACTTGCAATGTAATATAATTCTATAATGCAGTAAATAAATTAGCTGAATGCTCTATTAGGGTGACTGTTCTATTAGAGTATCTCGATCTCGCATATGTTACACGTAGTTGGCTTTGGAATCATAACTCAGTGGTTTGTAATCTGATTCTTCTGTACTACTGCAAGGACTTTCTATGATGATTATTCCAGCTACACACCGATTTTCAGCTCACTGCTCTAAGCGGTTTGCCTAGTAGGCATGAAAACTAATAGTTTTTTTATTCATAAAAATCGATCGCGTAATTGTGACACAGGTTGGGTTTTGTGTCATATCTCGATAGCCTTTAACTGGATTCCTTTCAAACCACAAACAGACACTCCTACGATAGTTACTCCATCTACATAGCAATTATCAGCTCATTCCTTCAAGCGGTTCACCCTGTGGGCGTGACAGACCTTCGACCTTATTTTACGCAAATAATCGGTCATAACTCGGTGAATGTTCATCGGATTCCTACCAAACTTAGTACTGAGATTCACCTTAATGAGCCCTTTAAGTGTGCCAAATTTCAGCCCAATTGGAGCACGAATTCGTGTTTTATGGCGGATTTTGCAAAGTGTGCGAAAAGAAGAAGAAGAAAAAAAACCCAAACTTTGGCCGATCTTATCTCGGAAATGGATCGAGCGATTTTCTTCAAATTTGGAATGTGGACTCCCCTACCTAGCCGGCACGTCTGTAACAACTTTGGTTTCAATCGGATAAGGAATCACAGAGCTACAAAGGTGTGAAAATCGCGTTTACTTTCTTCCTGTAAATATACTCAGTGTGGCGCGCCGCTTCTTGGGCTGCACGACACACTACCGTGTGTCTTGATCTGGATCGGACCCGGATCTGACCAGCATGTGACCTGGTTAATTAAAATAGAGGCGTGCCCCAAGAGCTACATTAAAAGTCCACAAGTTCCACTAGTCAGCCCTACGTTTTTTACCAATGGCGGATACAGGGGGGTTGCAATGGTTTCAGCTGAAACCCCATCTGAACATAGCGCGCGCCCCAAATTTATGGACGAGCCGTGTCAGTGAGAAAGTCGCCACGTGTGTTATAGAAAGGATTCTCTATTGGCGAAAATCTTCATAGTTTAGCCTTTGAAATCACAATTATAACGTTGTACAGCAGGTTGCGACCCCCCCCTTTTTTTTTGGTCTTCGACTTATAGCTAGGCTGAAGTTGAGTGGAATCTGAAACCCCTCTGAAAATTTCTAGATCCGCCACTGTTTACACTATAAAAAATTGTCTGCAAGAACTGAGTAGCTACGTATTATTAAGTGGTCCCCTTTCAGTTGTCTAGCACACTTGCTCCTTGGTGCTGGGGGTGGTAGGCAAGGGCAGTACATCCAGCCCGGAAAAAAATTATTAAGTGGGAGTGGCTCCACGTACATATTATTACATGGGGGTGGCTCCATGTAGGTTTACATGCACAGCTGGTACAATTCCTAGAAGTGGGCGTGGCTCTACATACGCTGCACAGACAGCAAAGCATATTCCTGAATGTTGGGTGTGGCTCCACGTAAGTTTCTTTTACTAGGGGATTAGTGGAGATTTTGGCCTGATTTGATCTGAAAATCTGCCCCAACAGTGGGGCATTTGACCATTCGAAATTCTAGGTGTTTGTTTAACTTGTAAGCTACGTAAGAACTAGCCCGTTTACTATTATTATTATTATTGTTACTGAGCAGACAGCACAGCTGATATGCTCAGGAAAAAAAGCAATCATAAAATGAATTTAGCTACGTAGTTACAAAGATTACAGTTATTGAGTTCCATACAATGTTTGCAGTTCCGCTGAAAAAGAGTCAATATTGTTGCTCTCAATGATGGAAGATGGTAAGTTGTTCCAATCCTTAATTGATCTGGAGAAAAAGCTCTGTTACTAAAGTGTACAGCAGCCATACTATATGGAGATTTGACCACTAGTAGTTCCCCCATGGGTGGTGAATTTGATTTTTAAAAAAGTCAAATCCCCACCATTTCCCCTTTTATGCCCAGGAGGGGGGAGGTGGGGAATAACATTGATAGGTGCATTGCTACTACATTTCCATCAATACAATCGAGCTTGTTAACTTATAGTCGCACGTGAGCTCATCCGGGTCAGACCCAGATATTCAGTGAAGTGGATAAGACCCACTTGACCTGTGACCCAAACGACCCGGATAATCCGGATGACCCGGCCCACTTACAACACTGATCCATGCAATTATTGCATATATATGACAACTGAAAAGTACGTATGTGAATCATTTCCATTTTGGAAATTCAGATTCATTAATATTGCTATAGGTGTTTTCCCTTAGCACTAAAGTAATAGTGCATGCATACCTTACAAGGATGTTTTTGTTGTTTAGCTATAGCATGTTAATGATGGAGCCAAATAAAATTTTCCTTATGTAGTAGTTAAAAAAGAACTCTTGGCTTCATAGCTGCAAGCTAATTTAAGTCATACAAAATTTCTGCGTGTGGTGTAGTGTGTATATGTAATCCTTTCTCCTGACAGTAACCTGACTGGAAGATCCAAGAGCAGTAATGGTGGCAATGCCACTAGCAGTAGCGACAGCATCGGCAGTCCAACTTTCTAAGTAAGATGTGTACAAGTAGTGTGTGTATGTGTGTAGCTATAAGTATCGTATGTCATAGGCGGTGGAGACGGGGGGCCAGGGGGGCCAGGGGGCCATGCCCCCCCACTTTTTTGGGACACCGTTTGCAAGAAAAGATCGAGATACTCTAATAGAACAGTCAGGATCTGGATACTCTAATAGAGCAGTCACAGTATTCAGAGAAGTAGTGTAGCAAATTACTTAGCTACGTATGTGTAGTTATAAATAAGGACATATAATTTGTGGAGAGCAGCTACTGTCAGCAGGGTGTGACTCTTTTTTTTTTTTCTTTGGTCTTCAACTTATAGCTGGCCTGGCCCCCTCACTCTTTGGCCTACTCCACTGCCCCTGTCGTATGTGCATACTTAAGTGTGTCCCAGTGCTGGTTCACTGGGTATAGGTGTGACCACTAGTTTGGCAGTCAAAGACTTTGCTTTGATATGAGTGTGTGTGTGTGTGTGTGTGTGTGTGTGTGTGTGTGTGTGTGTGTGTGTGTGTGTGTGTGTGTGTGTGTGTGTGTGTACTGATCAAGAACCATCAAAACCCAAAAACTTCTATATGCCAGTCAAGCTACCATACCCTTACTATCATTCAAATATTATAAAACTCTCAAAACCCAAAACCTCTATGCCAGTTCAGCGGTACACTACCTTTACTAACATTTATATCTTTGTTGGAAAATCATCCAGTTCCCCAACACCAACACTTGGCTAGCTAAAGTGTCAAATTTTCCAACCAACCTACCTACTGGTGGGAGCCACCAATACTTGGCTGAAATGTCAAGTTTTCCAACCAACCTACCTACTGGTGAGGCCATCAACACTTGGTTGGCTGAATGCCAAGTTTTCCAACCAACCTATATACCTATTGGTGGGAGCCACGAACACTTCACTGAAATGTCAAGTTTTCCAACTAACCCACCTACTGGTGGGAGCCACTAACACTTGGCTGAAATTTCAATTTTCCCAACCAACCTACCTACTGGTGGGGGCCACCAACACTTGGCTGAAATGTCAAGTTTTCTAACCAACCTTCCTACTGGCGTTTACCACCAACACTTGTTTGGCTGAACTGTCAAGTTTTCCAACAAGAGCTACCCACATTTGGTTGGCTGAATGTCAAATTTCTCAACCAACCTTCTAATTGTCTACTGATGGGCACGTCTAATCTACTGACAGGCTACCAACATTTACTCCGCACTTTCCCAACCAACTTACCTACCTCGCAGTGAACTAATGAATCCCACCATTGTACCCAGTCAGCAGTGGAACTTCAACACTTTCAGCAGTGGAATTTCAACACTTTGTTTGGCAAAACTTAAAAGTTCTTTGTGAAGAGTTACATGCCATCAATTGTAAAAAACATGGAAAACATGAAAACCTGGTTTTTGGTCTCTGTTCAAAAACTTTTCCCCACTATATTGAGCCACATATGACAATATAAGGGCAAGTGTTCCAATAGTGCTAACGCTGTGAAAAACTATGTCCTCTAACAGTAGTGTTAAAACAATTTTTGCAAATTTTGAGTCCATTTGATTGGGTAGGGTTGGTATTTAAAGTTTTAAAAAAAGAATTTTTGTCCACTGATACCGGTAAGAATTTTATAAGTCATAATCAGGTCTACTCTAGAGCGGCAGTAAAGTAAACTGGGTGGATTAAGTTAATTTTGTTTTGAAAACAGTTCCAATGTATATCTACTTGATGATTTGTAATTTTTAGCTATCTGTTCTGCAACTGATGATATTTATTAAGTTTTTCTGATTCTGATTTTTTTAAATAATACATCCATAATAGCTACAGGGAGTGTATGTAACTAATAATATGTCCATAATAGCTAGAGGGGTGGGGCTTAACATTGATAGGTGCATAAAGATGAGAATGAAGCTGAATAACCACAGTCATACAAGAGTTGCCATTACACCTAACCATGCAGTATAGCCATTATCACTTTAGGAATATTAATTATAAGGCTTATTAACTGCACTAGGAGCAGCCAAATGTCTAAGCAGTGTCTTTTGCAGTCACAAAGAGACTAAACTCACAGAAAGGTGAAAATGTCTGCCCACCCTCAGCACCTTTGTGGTCACAGTGCTCAGCTACGTAAGTCATTCTTCCATACTGGAGTATAGCTACACACTTTAAGGTACATAACTATACATATACATTATGCACAATCTTAAATAGGCACTATTATGCTGGCAGACTTTAAAGTACAATAGGTGCATCAAACATCAACCATAATATTAGCATGATAGGCAGAATAAGGTAGCTAGCTATAATATGCTTGTGCATGAATGTAATTGCCATGGAACAGAATAGCTTTGATAAGGTATGCATTTGAAAACTACTGAACGCATGCATATAGTTTTCTAGAAAACAATATCATTATTGATTACTCTTTATAGTTGTTGACAACTAAATAGTTTTATGGAAAGTGATGAGTTTTAGTGAATCAAAGCAATTAATATTGAGCATCAGTGTTGGGACAGTTACTTTTTACAAGTATAACAATTCAATATTTTAATGCCTTCAGCTAAAGTATTAAAATGTACTGTTTGTTCAATTAAAATTTTAAAAAAAACGGATTCTACAAAAGCCTGTTAATTTTAGCAACTTTTATATGCTCACCTGTATAGCACGTACAACATATAGGGGGTGGGTGGGTGGGAGGGTGCAGAGGGGAGGGATGGGTGGGGCCTCTCACGCACAAGTAGTTGACAGTGAAAAAACAGCCTATAAGTATCATGCAACTGTTTAAATATATACGTTCATTGATATTGTATATGCATTAGTTTGCCATTGATAGTTATGAATGGCAAACAGAATGTAATGAATTGCCTGCCCATGCACAACTTGCGCCTTCGTCAAAATAGCTTTGCTCAAGGACGATTAAATGTCTAGGATGTAGTTTTCTGTATAAATACTTTGGTTTGTTTATCATGCTGTAATATTGTGCTGTGTTATGCTATAATAATGCTTATATTAGTTAATGATGTTTCTATTACTTTAGTGCATGGTGGGAGGTCATAGATAGATCATATCTTCTTTGTACCCATACGAAGAATATGCAATCTATGGTAATGCTTCTCCATTGCAACTCGCCCACGCAATATAGCACTTGCATCACTAATAATCAGTGCTCAGCTGGGGTATGCGACTACTGGATTGAGCTAGATGGTGATTTTTATAAAATGTGATCATATTTTGGAAAACCATACATTTGGGCACATGCAAAATATGTGAGAATGCTCAATTGAAAATTTCACCAATATTTTTAAAATTAACTTTTTGCATATTCTGATAAAACAACTATTAAGCCTTCTTGGTGTGAAATTTCACACACATAGCTTCTTTATTCTAGGAGATATACTCAATTATATCAAACCATGTAGCAGTTTCACAATGCGTGGGACAGCAATTAACTTACAAATTGGGTGATTTGTTCATTCCCAAAACCAAACATTTTCTTGTCTTTAGACAATAATACAAGTGGTTTAATTGAGAAAAAGAACAAAGAAAATATGATTAAACTCTCAAGGATCTCTTTTCATCCATTTTAGATTGTAAGAATGGAGATCTTTGTCAACAAAGTGATTTGTCATCAATCTATCACACCTGATCACTATACAGTTCTATAAACTGATATGGACTGTATTGAAGTTAATGTTGAAGGTGTGACACAATTACTGTCTAACTTGGATGCTCAAAAGGCTGGTGGCCCTGACAATATTCCAACCAGATTTTTGAAAGAATTCTCTTCAGAACTAGCACCTTGCCTTACAATGTTATTCCAAGGATCCTTAGAACAAGGAATTATCCCTGATGATTGGAGGAAAGCTTTTGTGGTATCTGTTTTTAAGAGAGGGGATCGCTGTTTACCAGCAAATTATAGACCAATTTCTCTTACCAGTGTTGTGTGCAAAACCCTAGAACATATAATATCTTCAAATATCTACTCTCATTTAAATAAACACAATGTTCTTGCTGACCAACAACATGGCTTTAGATCCAGAAGATCTTGTGAAACCCAGTTAATTGAAACAATTGATGACTTTGCCACTACTCTCAACCTATCAGGACAAATTGATGCAATTTTCTTAGATATGTCCAAAGCCTTTGATACCGTACCTATAAACAGACTCTGCAGCAAACTTAGTCACTATGGTATTTGTGGAAATGTATTAAGATGGATTAAAAGCTTCCTGACAGACAGATCCCAACAAGTTGTTGTGAATGGTGAATATAGCCAACTGTGTAAAGTAACTTCAGGAGTGCCACAGGGGTCAGTGTTGGGACCACTCTTGTTTCTATGTTACATTAACGATATTGCACACAATATTTCATCAAAAATTCGGTTGTATGCAGATGATACTTTACTCTACAGAAGTATTCATTCTGAACAAGATGTGGTAGCCCTTCAGAATGATTTGGATACTTTATCACAATGGGCTGATGCTTGGCAGATGTCATTTAATCCTTCAAAGACTGAATTTTTGAGAATTACCAATAAAATGAATTATGTTCAATCATCCTATTACCTATCTAATACCTTAATACCATCAGTAAATCATAAAAAGTATCTGGGTGTCATTATCGACAAAAATCTTAAATGGACACAACATGTTAACATGATCACTGCAAAAGCAAACTCAGTAAGAAGTCTTTTACAACGGAATCTAGCAAAGTGTCCTGCAACAGTTAAATGCTACTGCTATAATACATTTGTTCGCCCCATTCTAGAATATGCCAGTACAGTGTGGTCCCCATACCATGAACATAACATCTATAAATTAGAAATGGTACAGAGAAGAGCAGCAAGGTTTGTGATGAATAACTATAATAGAACAGCTAGTGTGACAGAAATGTTGAACAGTTTACAATGGCACACATTGGAGAAGCGAAGAAATAATTTGAGAGCCTCACTAATGTATAAAATAATTAATGACATGGTAGATATTAATGTGCACCAACAGTTTAGACCAAGCAACACCACAACTAGAGGTCACCATCAAAGATTTCTGCAGTTGCCAACAAGGGTAGATGCTTATATGAACTCCTTCTTTCCTTTTACAATAAAATTATGGAACCAACTAGATTATCATATTATCCAAGCCCCATCTCTTCATTTATTTAACAATTATATAAATTTGTAAATAAGTAGCTAACTACATATGTACGAATATACTCATGATTGAGTTTGTACATTAACAAATATATATATATATATATATATAATAATGAAAAGTTAGTTTCATGCATTAGACAGTAAATTAGCCATATCTTTGGAATGCTTCAACGTATCATTACAAAATTTTCACACAAGGTAGATAACCACTCAGTGCATCCGCATTGTAGCTATAAAAAATAAAATTGACCAATGTGCCCAAATGTATGGCTTTCCAAAATAGGGTCACAAATTATTTGTATCATGTAAACCGTTCGTCACGAACGGTATAACTAGCTAAAGTATCCCCACTTCAAGCAAGGAGCGATCTAGCCTTGGGATTCGTTAAAAAGTTCTCGCCTGGATTGTTAGGGTGAGCCAATATTTTCATTGCCAATGGTTTTATGTGTAATGTTAAACCCCCTAGCTACTTCGTACCATGAAGAAGGCCGTCACGTATTAAGGCAGCTGTTACATTTTACGTGAAAATAGATGTCATGCTGGCCATTCCTGCTAGAACCAGGGAAAGGTTTAAAAGTTATCTGACACTCCATGACAGAGCCTTGAAGACCTGCTTCCAGTGTAGAGTAAGCCACTGATAGGGTCCACAATCCGAAAAATCAACTTTTACAAATCGATCCCCCTACCATTGTGGGATGTTCATTGTGGTATCCCATTGCTAGATCCACCATGAAACCTGAGGCACGATTGTTGTCTTCACAGAAATATCAATTTTAGTATTTTGTGAGATGCAAAAATTATTTTTTAAATTTCGTGCTCCACACAAAGAACAGGATAGAACTTGCTGCTTAGCTAGATATTATCTAGTGTTAATTTAGTTAAAAAGTACGCACAGTAATAAGCAAATGATTCACTGGGTTCCCGGCACAGGGTTGCTTTCTCTCAAAAAGCAGAAAACGAAACACAAATTTTTGAATTCAAACTGCCCTACCAGCCAAGACAAGAAAAGCCAACTCTTCCTCATAGTGATGTGATAAGGTTGGATGCATAGTCTGTCTACGCTGTTAGTCTGGAAAGGATCTGAGACTTCTCACCATCTGGGTGAAGAACGTCAAAATTTTCGTGCGTCATTTCAAGGGATTCTCTCAATGGTACCAAAGTGCTTTCCAGTACTTCTGATGCCACACTGGTCACTTAATTTTGTTTAGAATGATGATAAATGATGGATCAAAACGTTTGGTAGTAGTAGTAGTTGGTGTTTCTGTGATTTCATATGATGCAGTATACCAGCAGCTCCACCCAGCTTGAATCAAAAATGAAAGATTTTGTGCTTTTTTCGGTTTGTTTTTGGATGTTTTGCAGCATAATGGTGATGTAGGGTGATCTAGTGAAGATTTGAAGCTGCTGTGGAGCGTGAGAGGTGAAGTCAAATTTGGACGATTTTACTGTCTCCCTTGATGAATAGCTTAGAGCGAGGCGTGGAACCCGTGGATGAAATAATAATTGACAACCACTGCTACCAAACGTTCAGGGGCATCTTTTGCCATAGTTTTAGTTTATAATTGATGATTGTTGTGGCTGCAGAAACGCTGGAAATGGCTAGAAAGCGTGACACAATTCTTTGATGCTGCAGAAAATTTTGACGCTCGTCACCCAGATGGTGAGAAGTCTCAGATCTTTTCCAAACTAACAACATAGACAGACTATGCACCCAACCGTATCGAAACACTATGAGGAAGAGTTGGCTTCTCTTGCCCTGGGTGGTAGGGCAGTTTGATTTCAAAACTTCGTATCTCTTTGTCTGTTTTTCAAAGAAAGCAACCCTGTGCCGGGCACCCAACAAATCATTTACTTATTTCTGTGCGTACTTTTCAACTACAACAACTCTAGATACGATTTGGCTAAGTAGCAAGTTTCATCCAATCCTTTGTGTGGAGCACGAAATTTTAAAAATAAATTTTGCATCTTGCGAGATACTGAAAGCAATATTTCTGTGGAGACAACAATCATGCCTCCGGTTTCATGGTGGATCAAGCAATCGGATACTACAATGAACATCCCACAATGGTAGGGGGATTGATTTGTAGAAGTTGATTTTTCGGATTGCGGACCCTACCACTGATGTTCGGCCACCAGGAAATTTCAGACACTCGTACGCAGAAACTATGAAACGTATTCTCTTGCATTTTGCATTGCTACTATCTTAGACCCTCACCATTTAGCCCACCAAGTTTCGTTGGATTTCTTCAAGGACTGTGTGTTTGGCAAGCCAATAAACATGTGTCCGAATCACATGACGTTTTGGACAAAAGTATGGATTTTCGGACTGCAGCTCACAAAGCACAATAAATGCACAGATTTGAATGAAATTTGGCATGAAGCTAGGGTAATCACTCAAGGTTCAGCCCACCAAGTTTCAGCATATAAATCAATTCTACGCCTCAGTAATTATTAAATCTGTAGGCGAATGTTGGTGTATCGAATATCGGACATTTACTTCCGCGAAAAATTACAACTGTTGATTACATTTTTGAGCAAATTCACATGATTTCAGCTTCTACACACTATAAAGAGCAAACAAATTACAACTGATTGTTATTTGAGAGCTCATATACCATGTGACAGTCTGCAACTGCTCAGCTGACAAACCAGCTATGTACAGAGAGCCTTTAAACACCTGCTGCATAGCCACAGCAAACTGTAAAGTATTTATCGGAAATATTCTCACATGAGAAATGATACAGCATGCAAGAATTGTGAAGAGATTTTTACTGTGTCTAGGTGACAGTTCTATTAGAGTAGTTCATTTTACTTGATTGCTTTATTAGAGTATCTTATCTTTTATTTAAATTATGGGAGCCACTGAATAAAACTGATACTCTATCATGTGAGAAACCTAGCTGTTTGCAACTATAAGATTAAAGTTTGTAGAGCTAGTGTTCTATTTATGGTAGATCCTTGATTTTGGAACCTGAGGTCTTGATAGTTTCTTGCTCCATGCAAGTAGCTAAATATAACTTAAATAAACTTGAAAGGGATAGTGAAACCACTTAAAACTGGGTATAGTTATGCACTGAACTGATGAATTTTTATGTGCCACTCTTCCTTACAAAGTCATGCACATGGCAACTACAATAGATGTACACCTAAGTAATTAGGTATATGCCTTTCTTCAGTCCGACACCTACAAATGCGTGGCATTTTCCAGATTTTATATAGACGCTTGGCAATTGCAAGGTTAGATCTCATAAAAATATAGCTTGACAATATATAACACAATGAAGAGATGGCAATATATAACATATAGTTCTATTGCTATTCAACTACTCTGATTTTGGTTTTCCTTATCCATTTATTTCAAAGAGGATAAGCTTGCATATGTATACAAGTGCACACATGCAATGAATAAATTCACTCCAAACTATTTAGCTATATACAAAATTTGTTTGAGATGTATTGTGAAGTGTATAGTTTGAAGAGCATGCAATGTAGATTGTTGCTAGTGTTGAACTACATCCCATAGTAAGTAGTTCCATGATACAGCTCGCCTTTGGCTGTACACCTGGCTAAAAAATCCTGCATGTATTGGCATAAATACGAGAGGGTAAACTGCTTTTACAGCAGCAATAAAATGTTTGGTTACAGTTCCATGCAGAATAATAATGTGTGACATGTCATGGTTTAATTGGCCAGTTAATCTTCTAGGATATACACAATGCCAGGAATACTGAGAATGGCAACATGCTAGGGATGGTTCAATTATAGCTTTCATGAGAGAATCAATCTATACAGGATTTATCTTTTCCTCCACTAAGTGCCCATTAAACAGATTTTGCAGTCATTTATGCTTGTCACACTTACTGTACAATTAAAACCTTACAGTGCAGCTTTGTTATAATTACATCATGCATATAATATGGCATGATGAAAGCAGCTTTTTTGGTTACTTGATTGACAAATGATTATCACATTCCAATAATGATTCTTCTTTCAGGGAAGCACAAATGTACACATGCACCTACAAAAAATTTACACAATAGCAATTCATTGCAAAAATTTGCACATGCAATAATGGTTGCATGTATGTGCATTATGATATCTTTAACAAGGTAAAAATGATTACATCATTCAATCAACATTTAACACTGCTTGAAGTATCTTAGTTTACTACAGTGGTATATCCCCAGTATATGGAACAGTTAATTGTTTGTTATATTAGTAGTTTTTCAGTAAACCCGCATTCACTGATGTTTTACTGAGAGTTTAAAACTTAGTAAAATAATTATGTTCCATATACTTAAGTTGACACTTTACTATCAGTATAGCTATAGTAAGGCATCTTAACAAATTAGTAAACTAAGAACCTTCAAGCAGTGTAAAGTAAAATGGCTTTATAAAAATTATAGTATAAAGGACATGAAGTGGTTCCTTCAAATCAGTAGGATTCAGGACTGGAAGATGGTATAAAATTATTTTGCCTTGATATCTAACAAAGCTTATAAGATTACAAGCAATTCCGTTTTACTTAGAAAAGAGAAGAGCTATTATAATTATTATAGACTAGAGTGCATGTGAAACATTTTGGACATACTTACTTCTAGGGTTATAATTTCAGGAAATCTCTTCAAATTAATATGTATGCAGTATAGATAATAATAGCTATATACTTGGCAATGACATTAAACTTCAACTTCCAAAATGAAGGATCCACTATGAAACAGAATTATCCTATTCCCTTGCAACAATCTAATTTTTGTGAACATTTTATTAATAACTTTGACAGCAATAATTTTTGTACTTACCACTACATCTGTCCCTTCTCCAAGTACTCTGAGATTTCAACTTCAAGTGCTCCAAGATTCCTGCTCCTACGAACTATCTCATTCTTTAACTTGTATCCTTTCTACCCCTTATAATTTTACTTGTAGGTACATGTAGGTAATTGTAATTTATAAATAATTATCTTTTGGCTACCAGTGCTATAGACTCTGCACCTTCAGGACTATAATAATATTGTAATTATTATTTTGCTGTCTAGCCTCAGGCCTGCATTGCATGTAGCGTATGTAAAGTTCTGTAAAACGTTAAAATAAAAATATAAGTAAATAATAGAATAATTCATGTTGGTTAAACAATCTATAGCTTCTCACATGACCGTTATTAGATTATCCTGATCATATTATAAGTATAAAGAGAAGACACTCTAATGAAGCAATCAGGCAAAATGAACTACTCTAATAGAATAGTCACCTAGGCACAGTAAAAATCTCTTCACAATTCTTGCATGCTGTATCATTTCTCATGTGAGAATGTTCCCAATAAAAATTTTACAGTTTGCTGTGGCTATGCAGCAGGTCTTTGTGAATAGCTGGTTTGTCAGCTGAGCAGTTGCAGAATGTCACAAGATACATGAGCTCTCAAATAACAATCAGTTGTGATTTGTTTGCTCTTTATAGTATGTAGAAGCTGAAATCATGTGAATTTGCTCAAAAATGTAATCAGCAGTTGTAGTTTTTTGCAGAAATAAATGTCCGATATTCGATACACCAACATGCACTTACAGATGTAATAATTACTGAGGCGTAGAATCGGTTTATAAGCTGAAACTTGGTGGGCTGAACCTTGAGTGATTACCCTAGCTTCATGCCAAATTTCATTCAAATCCGTGCATTTATTGTGGTTTTGTGAGCTGCAGTCCGAAAATCCATACTTTTGGCCAAAACGTCATGCGATTCGGACACATGCTTATTGACTCGCCAAACACACAGTCCTTGAAGAAATCCTGCGAGACTTGGTGGGCTAAATGGTGAGGGTCTAAGGTAATAGCAATGCAAAATGCAATAGAATACGTTGCATAGTTTCTGCGTACGAGTGTCCGAAAATTCCTGGTGGCCGAACATCGGTGGCTTACTCTAGATGTGTGTATCTTGTGAATAAAAAAATTCAGTTTTTTTTGAATTCGCTTAATTGTTGGATATGAGTTGATTCACAGTTTATCATCAGAGATATTTTAAAAAGTCATGTGGTTGGGAGGTCATTTATCATATTTCATAATTTTTTACCATGGAAAAATTTAAAAAGCTTCACACAGTAGCTAGCTAGCTACATACTTTAATAATTGCAACTTGCAAGCTTATTTGATTACGGCTTCAATACTTTGTTGTGGCTAGGCGTTACTCAGTGGATCACTATAACGAGATTAGTAACTTCATAATAATAATATAGACTTGTTACAGTAACTATATTACTTAGGTAACAAGTTACATTTGTAAGTTAAGTAACTTGAGTTATATTACCTGTTTTCATAGCGTATTTCATTATATTACTTAGTTACCACAAAGGTAATAATATTACATAATACGTTACTCCCAACACTGTTGAGCATGCACAATTTGAACATTATAGGTTAAATTTTTTAGCACTGTGTAGCATAACATAATTGATAAAACAAAAAGTACAATAGGACTGGTACTTACAAAGCTACATGCAGCACCATTTACATATTACAACCATACTAACTGATCAAGACAAGTCCGATCCATGGGCCAGTAGGTGCTCGAGCAGACTGTTAAGTCATGTTGTCAGTCTATTAGAGCATATTAACCTTTAGAATGACAAGGGATCAAAATGAAACTCTATAGCTATCATACAGTACGATAGTACTGTATGGTAGGGACGACGAAGGTGTGGGCGTGGTCTACGAAAATAAATCAAGCCAAAATCATCTTTGCAAACCCTTCACGACCACTTGACAGTATTGGTCAGGTATAACCAAGCCCAAACATGCCTTCAGAACGACCAGAAGCATTTTCGATTTGGTGCTACGAAATTAAAAAATTTTTTTTCGCGAATTTTCTACTGCCTCGCACTGCCTGCCTGATGCGTTCAGTCAAGCCATAGATCCTTTATACCTCAAGCGTAGCGGAAAATTGGCTACAGCCTTACTTTTTTGGCGGAAATGCTTCGAATTTCATGGAGATGAAACTTTCAACTGCCCGTTAGTACCAAAGGTTGATAAAAAACTTCGACTGTCGATTGCTACCATAAAATTTTAAATTTTGCGGGTTTAATGTTTACTAATGCGCTGTTTATGTATGGTGTGGACACATGTTTGTCAACGTGAGAGGTCATGCATGTCAACATGTCTTATGTCAATGTGACTTTTTATGTCGACACGACATGACTTCTCATGTCGACATGTCTCAGTCTTATGTCGACATGTCAGTCTTATGTCGACATGACTTTTTATGTCGACACGACATAACTTTTCATGTCGACATGTCTCAGTCTTATGTCGACATGACTTTTTATGTTGACACAACATGACTTCTCATGTCGACATGTCTCAGTCTTATCTCGACACGACTTTTTATGTTAACATGTCTCAGTCTTCCGTCAACATGATTTTTATGTCGACATGACTTCTCGTGTCAACATGCATGATTTCTCATATCGACATGACTTCTATCACTTCACATGTCGACGTCATTGTCATGTCGACATGGCGTGTCCTGTGACTGTCATGTTGACATGTATGACCTCTCACGTTGACAAACATGTGTCCACACCATACATAAACAGCACATTAGTAAACATTAAACCCGCAAAATTTAAAATTTTATGGTAGCAATCGACAGTCGAAGTTTTTTATCAACCTTTGGTACTAACGGACAGTTGATCAATTTTAAAAATAATATCCTACAATGTATGCGCTATTGCTTACTGATTTTCCCTTGATCCTTCTTTATCGTGGCCATTGCTCATCAGTAGGGCTTCCATAATCATTGTGAATACACGTGTTATCGCACCAAACTTTTAGAATACGTTTGTGATTTAACGTTTGGTTTATACAGGACCTATCCAGGGCTGGAGCCCACGGTCCGGCCGGTCCGGAATTGGCCGGATCACTTTTCAGCTACTTGAATTTGAAAAAAATCGAGATACTGTAATAGAGCAGTCATCATAATGTACTCTAATAGAATAGTCATCGAAATACTGTAATAGAGCATTTGGTATAGAATATAGCCACTGTTCTACTTAGTCTAAGCCATTACATCTACGTTTTGTCAGCAAATCACCCAAAAGTTCCAGTGCGTCATCTGCATTGCACTAATTAATCATGCATGTGAGCATGTCATGCATGCATAAGCAGTTACAAACCCAATGGCTTCTGTATCTCAAAGAACTAAGCTTCACTGAAACTTTGAAAGTAAAATTAGCTATGAAATTGAGTTGGAACTGTAGTACAAAATTACCAGTATATATCCTAAATGTTAAAAAAAGGAGAAAGAGGCTTTGCAAGTAAAATAGCTTCCAGATGCCATTTCAGAGAATCTATTTTCAAAAATTTCCTGGGGGAGCATGCCCCCAGATCTCCCTAACTTGGCATGCTGTGTGTGCTTAGCATATGCAGTTGAGTATCACATGATCTAAAAATCACATCAGATCAATAAGAAGTAGTATGACCTCCATTGCAGTCCATGGATAGCTGGACCACTCAAAATCTCTGGGCTCTGGACCTATCGTACATCGTCGACAAGATACACGCATAAGACATCTTGTTTAGTATTAGTGTGTTCGTTGTTTAGCGGCTAGGTTTAACTGCTTGCATTTCTAAACGCGTTTCCGCTTTGCGACTAACACATTCTTCGCTATTTATACAGTATTAACACTTCTTCCTTACATGTGCTTACTATTGTCTACACAGTCAGCGAAACCATATACATACATGATTGGAATTGTCAAATAACTATCTAAAGCTGTTAACACTATTAAGTGTAAAAATGCATATGCAAAACTTCTAATTCAATGCACGAACAATAATGTATTAAATGCATAATCTCATAGAAACCCTGCATATTATGTTTTGTCACAATTCCCTGTCAGTTGTCAGTCGTTCCAGCAGCATCGTCCTTATGTACAACAATTACTTATTGTGTTCCACAATATTCCCACTACAATGATCAATGTGTACTGTATAGCTAACCTATGACAGGTACAAAGACAGCATAGCTTATTTGGTAACATCATTGTTAACAAAGTTATAGCTAACAAATGTGTAAAAGGTAGAGTAGGGCTTATCATACAGTACGATAGTAACTGTATAGTAGGGACCACAAAGGAGTAGGCGTGGCCCACAAAATAATATCACCCAAAAATCAGCCTCAATTTTCCCTTACGATGATGAGGCAGCATTGGTGAGGTAAAACTAAACCCAAACAAGCTTTCAGATTGACTCGAAATGCTTTCAACAAGTTCTTGATTCGAAATGCTGTGTATAACAGGTTGAACATAGCTAACAACAAAGCATAATGGTAACTTCACTTTTCACACGATAATTGATATAGCTGGGGCACACGGTGCCTTTTCAGATGCGGTATGCGTGGGTTCACCAGCCATAATAAAATTATTTACAAAAAAACAAACAAGTACACGAAAAAATTTGGAATTGTCAACTAGAGTAGGGACCATAGCACATCGATAAAAAGTACTGAAACAAGTTGGAGTAGTCCATGATATTAAATCACTGTAATACAATAAGAAGTGTTATATCCCTACTGTGCTCAAGATACCATAACGGAAATGCACAGTAGGGATATAACACTTCTTATTGTATTACATTTAATATCATGGACTACTCCAACTTGTTTCAGTACTTTATCGATGTGCTATGGTCCCTATACTCTAGTTGAAAATTCCAATTTTTTTCGTGTACTTGTATAACTATAGCCCACCTTATTATACCTACAGCTACACACCAGACACCAGCTATTAGTTGTAAAATAATGTGATTCAAATCATATAATGAAAATAGCTACAAGGTAGCTAATAAAAAAATTGAATTGATAAACAGTGAGTTAATTTTTCCTGGTCTAACTATAATACAATGTTTAAAAGATGTAAAAATTAATTATGTATATAACCATTTGATTATTTAGCTGGTATTGAATCACTGTAACACTGTTGAATAAGTATATAGCTAGCTGTCTACCAATTTAGATGGTTGAGTACCAGCTGCTGAACTAACTCTGCCACCCTGCCATGCTGAGCATTAGGGATCAGTTAAATTTGATCGCGACCCTCTCCTACCTAAAGGATATGCATTGCAATTGCATACACAGTACATTTAACCTTATTATAAAGGAGTCTGTATAGATCTAAATATAATTTTACCTCTGAAAAAAAAACCCTTCTTGTGATCATAAAATTTCATCAAAATTAATTGCATGGTCCTGATCATGAAGTGTCATTATATATATCTCAATATGTCAGCAATATCCATGCACTCGCTGTCTTATTGTGTGTATGTTTTAATTCATCAGATTACATACAGCATGCAGATAGTAGCTACAGACAGGAATATAACTAATAATTATTATTCATGCATGCATGTATAGCAAGTGCAAAAATATAACTGGCAACCAATAGCTATAGATGCAATGTTAAAATATGGGTGTTGTACTAGCACCTTTTAAGGGTGCTCAGTTGCATGTTTAAATATAGCACCCTTAGGTGCTATGTAAAGGTGTTATGGGTACACCCCTCGAGTGTTAGGCGGCACTGCTAGAGAACTATTGGTACACACACCCCTAGAGTGTCAGGACAGCTCTCCAAAAGTGCTATGGGTACACCCTTAGAGTGTTAGATGTATAGTTATGGGGTGTTGCAATAACACTAGCAGGGCCGGAGGAGGGAAAATTGAGTTGGTCAGGCCATTGACTATAATGTTGAAATTGCTACTATATACATGCCAATGAGAGAGGAACTGTTGCACAGTGTGTGAAGCACACTCTGCGAAGTGCGAAGCATGAGCATTCTAGGGGGGTCTGGGGGCATGCCCCTACAGGAATTTTTTGAAAATTAGACACTCAGATATGCAATTTTAGTGATATTTCACTGCTAACTAGCTATATAAATATGCTCAAGCCTATCTGTTGTTCTTCAGACTTTCTATATTATGTATAATTGTAGACCTGACATACAGGGCACACAGCATGAAACTTGCTGTATGGTTCATTTAGTTATAGCTAACAATTAGAAGTTCAAGGGGGGTCTGGGGGTGCAACCCCCAGGAGCTTCAGAATTTTTGCAATTTAAAGGCTTGAAAATGCCTTAAAATTTAAAATTGATGCTAAATTTTAAAGTGAAACTAGCTAGCAACTTGCAACTTTCCCCCCAAATTTCACAGGGAACCCATGCAGCATGGCCCCCTTTAGCTAGGATATAATTACTATATACAGTGAATTCACACAGCTACAATAAAAAGCTACACAGCTACAAAAATACAGTATACTACTATACTGGCTTGTATGAAGTGAATGGATCAACACGTAAATATACTGGTGGACAGTCACGAGACCAATCAGTATTCGAAAATGGCGCGATGTGGGTGAGACTGAGAGTTTGCTCACTAGTCAGTATCTCGACAGGACGAGTGGGTAGTTGAAGAGGAGTGATTTCTACTCAACATCTCATCCAGATGGCCACCGTGTAATGTATGGGTGTACAGCTTCTTGCCGCGGAATGAGTCATCTGGTTTGTCATTGCCAGCCCTTCGCCCAGTAAAAGAAGCCAAGCGAGACAAGCCAAGGAATGCTAATGATTATTTTATGAAGATTGAATTGTGATATAAGTGTGCTGGTTTAAAATCAAAGAAGGCACCTGCCTTACACGTGATAAATGCCAACTGTCAGCACACGTCATAATGTACGTAGAACCCACAATCATTTCTGTACGAAACGATATGAATGCTATGCTGTACTGTAAGGTAATTGGAGGTACTATACGTGTAGTTCTGTGCTTTAGTTAGGCTGAGAAACTAACTACTCGTGTCATGCGTTTTCAATAACATCTGTAAAATGTACGTAGCTACATGTAGATGTGATCATCCAAAGATTGCATGAGAGTATGATTATGATTACTGAAAACACAGTTACAAACTGATATGTTCAGGTAAGGAAAAAACATTACAAATCACATAGATGAGAGTCAGTTATAATTTATCTAAAAATACTTGTAGAGATTGGGATTCTATTGTGTCAGTTGGTAAATTGTTCCAATCGCGGATAGATTTGGGGTAATAGCTGAATTTATAATGATCTGTTCTAGCAAACGGAATCTCAAAATGGAAGGGGTGGTGGTGGCGGGTGGGATATGTGGTGTTGGTGAAATAATTTGGGACTGTTAAGACTGATGAGGAGTAAACAATGTTGTAGAATACTTTTAATCTAGTCACGTATCGTCGGTGTTGAAGTGATGGCCATTGTAGATCTGCTAACATAGATGTAACACTACTGTTATATCGGTAGTCTGACTTGACCCAACGAGCAGCACGTCGTTGTACCATTTCTATACTTTGTATCTCCTTCTGCAAGTAGGGGTCCCATACTGCCGATCCATACTCCAACAGTGGTCTCACTATACTGGTGTAGGCTAAACATTTAGTTTCTGCAGAACATCTATAAAGGTTACGTTTAACAAAGTTTAGCATCCTTGTTGCTTTAGAGATAACTTGATTGATATGAGGTGTAAATGACATTTTTGAGTCTAAGAGAATTCCTAAATAAGGGTGTTGGGTAACTCGCTGCAAAAAGTAATTTCTGATAGTATAGTTGAAAGTAGAGGAGGATGTTAGTCTACTACAGGTAAGTACCACACACTTGGAAGTGTTTAATTCCATTAACCAAGTTTCAGTCCACTTTAATATAATGTTGAGGTCATGTTGTAATAATAATTGATCTTGCTGACTATTGATAGTTCGATATAATATGCAATCATCTGCAAAAAGTTTCAAATGGGATGAGATGCCACACTTGATGTCATTAATGTAGAGCAAAAACATCAATGGGCCAAGAACAGTTCCTTGGGGAACACCTGACTGAACTTGCACAAAATTTGAATCATGTCCATTCACAACAACACGCTGTGTTCGCTGAGTCAGCCAAATCTTTATCCAGTCATAAGTTGTACCTTGAATCCCATAGTGAGAAAGCTTGTTTAAGAGTCTACAATGCGGAACTGTATCAAATGCTTTCCTAAAGTCAATGAAAATCATGTCTACTTGGGAAGTATTATCCATGGCCAATTGTACGTCTTCAACAACAGATATGAGCTGAGCCTCACATGAATGACCTGTTCTAAAACCAAATTGCTCGTCAATTAGTATGTTGTTGGTGTTGAGGTGCTCTGCAATGTGGTGATACATAATATGTTCTAATATCTTGCAACAAACTGAAATTAGTGAAATTGGCCGGTAATTGTTGGTGTTGCTTCTATCCCCCTTTTTAAACACAGGTGTTATGTTGGCTTTTAGCCAATCATTTGGTATATGTCTAGATGTTAGGGACTGGATAAAGATAACAGTTAGAATTGGAGCAATCTCTTTTGCACAAAATTTTAGAATCCTGGTAGGGATGTTGTCAGGACCAGATGCCTTACTTGGATCTAGAGTTTGGAGGAGGTTTTGTACACCATCACATGAAACTGCAATATCTGGAATTATAGGATGTGGAGTGCCGTCGCAGTTTGGTATGTCAGTGGTATTCTCTTGAGTAAATACAGACTGAAATTTGTTGTTTAGAACAGTAGCTTTTTCTTTAGAGCTGTTGATAGTATTACCATTTTCATTTAAAGGAGGTATACCATGTTGGTCTTTACGAATATTCTTTATGTATTTCCAGAAATTCTTGTGATTTGTCTTTTCATTTTCGTTGAATAGGTTAGTTTGATATTTGGTGTGAGCATTTCTAATACAGTTTGTGATTTTATTTCTTAGAATACGGTAGTCATTCCAAGCCTTTTCAGTTTGAAGAGATTTAGCTTTGCGATATAAACGAGTTCGACGGTTCATTAATCTTTTTATAGAAGGGGTAATCCATGGGAGGTTGTTTCTAGATTGTGGTGGTTTTTGAGGGATATGTGAAGTAATTGCATTGTTTATAGCTTGTTTAAAGTTGTTCCAATTACTTTCAACATCGTTGGAGTAGGGAGTAATGTAGTTCGAGCTGGTCAGCTAGTTGGTTCAACTCCAGATTATTGGTCCGGCTCAGGCCTGACCAACCGGACCGTCTCCTCCGGCCTTGACTAGGCACTTGTCTATTAATTTCCGAACTGAAGCTTTGTGGGGGTGGAGCTCTTTTCATTTTGGCCTGTATGTTATGCATGATTAATTGGGAAATATATATAACCTGTGAAATACAGTAAGGAAACCAGAATACAGATAGGCTTACTTGCTTCTCTCTATACACTTTATGTAAGTAGCAATTTGTACTTATAACGTATAACCACCCAAAAAATTTTGATTGTGGGATTTTATTCACAGAATCACCTATTGACACCCTGGGTGCTCTCTCCACACCTCATCAGAGCTAAAATGCAGCACTTAATATACTATCCCAAACAATCTAGTTTTAACCAATCAAGAGCAAACAATGCCAAGTTTATCCAACATTAAATATATAATCACCCATGCAAGTGTTTATCTTGCATAATAGTGACTAATACATTTTAGTATATATTTTAGCTACAAATCAGATGTTTTTTATGATTGCTGTTGAATTTTGGAACTAGGAGAGTTTAGAACTACAAAGAGGGTGCTTGAACGATTAGGCAACACCGGATATAACAGATTACTATGAGTGGTGTCTTCATGACACCAGACACAGAGGTGCTGAGAACCACAAAGGGTGTTCACACACCTTCTTATGGGGTGTTATACATCAGAGAACACCCAACAGGTGTAGTTGTAGCACCTTTACACTATTTGTGAGTGCTATCACAACACTCCTATGCAATTGTAGTAAAATTTTAGGGGTGTCACACCAACACCTGAATTTTAACAGTGAAAGCAAGAGGAAAGTTATAATAATTATTATAGTAGTCTGCCTTTATAAGGAGTAAAACTTAATGTAAAGTTGTTAAAAGAATTAACTACTCTAATAGCTATTCATGTGGAAATAAAGAGTAAGATCATAATATATTGTGTGAGCTTTCCTGATCCATAAATAGGCTTGAGTAAATTATCGATTGTGGGTTTAATGGTGTTATTCTCGAGCTCTTTCAACTCTTGTTGTCCTAAAAGCTGTGGTACCGTGGCGACCTTGATACAGACTGGAAACGGTACCTGGAAAGGTTTGGTTTTATTTCCGGTCAATTTGTTGTGTGTCGGTCCGTTTTATGACAGTGACAGTGTGCATCTTTTGGAATAGAACTGTTCTACCCATGTTCCATGGCTGAAGGAACAAGCAAGAGAACACTGGATCAGGCGTCCTTGTCTCCAGATGCCAACCAGTCTAAAAAACATCAAGGAGGCGGATCTCCAGAGAACGGAGGGGACTCTGCAGTTCGGAATCACTCTGGCGAGGTCTCTCTTTCAGATAAGTTATCTGCAGTAAATAAGATTGCTGTTGATATGTGTGGCCATTGTAATAAGACATGTGATGTTGAGGGGGTCAAGGGTGAAGCTTTGCAATGTGATTTATGCGAGGGATGGTTTCATGCTTCATGTGAGAGTATCAGTAGCAAGCACTATAAATCCTTTTCATCCCTCGCAAAGTCTATACCAAACATGGTATACTACTGTAAACATAACAAGTGTCAATCACGAATCAAGTTCATAGTTGCAGAGTTCACTAAAGCATCAGTAACTGAGTCAGCACAGATTTCAGTGGGGGTAAATGACTCAGTCAAATGTATAGACAAGAGTATAGCTGACCTTACAGTGCAAGTTAGTAAGTGTATTGAGGATCTTGGTTCAAAGATTGAAAACTTGTTATCAAATCAATCTGGTCTCCAAACGGAGGTTGATTCAATTCAAAATCAATCTCCCAATCCTGATAATTCAGTGCAACTGCGTACAACTACTACTTATGCGTCTGCTGCATCCAATGCTGCACATAGTATTATAGACGAGTTGGCAGACAGGGACAGACGCAAGAAGAATGCTATCATTTACAATTTGCCTGAAGCTAAGGATTGCACTGCTGATAAAAATTCCTTTTTAACTCTGTGCAAAACTGTTTTTGGTTTGAATGTTCCGGTCACTCGTGTGGTACGTTTAGGGAAAAGGCTTGAAAATAAGCACAGGCCCTTGTTAGTGTGTTTTGAGCAGGAAGATGATAAATCTACTGTTATTTCCCATTCAAATTGGCTTTGTCGTCATGACCAATATAAAAGGGTATTTATTGCTCCTGACCGAACAAAATTTGAACGAGATAAGCATGTGAAATTGGTTAATGAACTAAAGGAAAGGAAAGCTAAAGGGGAAACTAGTTTGATTATTAGAAATGGCTGTATAATATCTAGACCAATCCGTACTGTAAATAACCCTCCTCCTCAGGAGACAAGTCACTCATCTCAGTCCTCCTGACACCTTACCCCAAAAGACATGTACTAAAGATTTAACCATTCTGTATACAAATGCTGATCAATTTTTGAACAAGATAAATGACCTAGAAATGCTCATTGCTGGCAGTGAGCCTGACCTGATATTAATTACTGAGATTTTGCCTAAACATCACTCATATTTTATTAACAAGGCCTCTTTAATGATCCATGGTTATTCATTATATTTAAATTTTGATCCTGACTCTGACATGACTTCTACACTGGGCATTCGTGGAGTGGGAATTTATGTATCCAACACTTTATCAGCTAGCCAAGTGTATTTTAACAACAATAGCTTTAAAGATCATGTTTGGATAAATATTAATCTGCAAGGTCAAGATAAACTGTTGGTGGGATCCATTTATCGTAGCCCTTCCGAGGCTATGCAGACAAGTATATCCTCACTTTGTACTTTACTGGAAGAATTGAATGATTTTACTCATTTATTGATATGTGGGGATTTTAATATGAAAGATATTGTTTGGTCTAACATGTCAGTGAACCCAAGGAATACTTATGTTGAATCCTTCATAGACACTATTCAAGATCTTTTTTTATTCCAGCACATTCAAGAACCAACTCGTTTTAGACCAGGCACTACTCCTAGTTTGCTTGACCTTGTGTTTACAAATGAAGCTGATATGATTAATCACATTGACTATCTTCCAGGCTTGGGAAATAGTGATCATGTATGCATTCGTTTTCACCTATCTTGCTATTCTACCATCAAACCAAACCACACCCCTAGATACAATGTTAACAGAGCTGACTTTGACAGCATACGTGCAGCATTTCATACCATCGATTGGCCTGACATCATGGAGTCTATGAATACTCAAGAAGCATGGGGATTTTTCAAGACAGTACTTCAAGATATTATTGATAAATTTGTACCACTAACAACAGGAGTAAGGAAGAAAAGAAATATTTACATGTCTCCTGAGGCATTCAGAATGAAGAAATTAAAGTAGAAATTGTGGAAAAATTATACCTTGTCTAAAGCTGATCATGACTACAAAGCTTTTAAGGAAGCTAGAAATAAGCTTCGGCGTTTAACAAGAAATTTAAGGATTAATCACGAACAACATCTAGTCTCTAACATTGGAAGAAGCCCTAAAAGTTTTTGGCATTATGTAAACTCACATATGAAAACAAGATCTGGTATTGATAGTATCCAACGTCCTGATGGTTCTACAGCTACTTCTGATCCAGAGAAGGCTGAATTATTGAATTCATATTTTGCGAGTGTTTTCACTAATGAACATTTAACCAATTTTCCAGCCCTAGATCCGGGAGCTTCGGTACCAAAGTTGGAAAACATAACAATAACTGCTTCATTAGTATTTGATGAATTGAATAGGCTAAAAACAGATAAATCTCCAGGTCCAGAGGGTTGGCCTCCACGTATATTCAAAGAATTTTCTGACCAACTATCAGTTCCACTGTCCATTTTATTTAATAAGTCTTTCCAGTCTGGTGTTCTGCCATCGGAATGGAAAATTGCTTTTGTTACCCCTATTCATAAGAAAGGAAGTAAACATCTTGCATGTAATTATAGACCTGTCAGTCTTACATCTACAGTAGTTAAGGTTATGGAATCCATTATTAAAACTAATATACTAGAACATCTGAACTCCAATAACTTGTTGACATCCCACCAGTTTGGCTTTTTAGAGGGCCATTCATGCACTACCCAATTACTTCATGTTATGGATATTTTAACAAAATCACTTGATCGTGGAGTACCTGTTGATGTTATTTACATGGATCTGCAGAAAGCTTTTGATAGTGTGCCACATAAACGTTTATTGTATAAGATTGAACACTATGGAATTACAGGCAACCTTCTTAGATGGATTGATGGATTTCTATCCAATAGGAGACAGCGCGTTGTTTTAAACGGGGAAAAATCATGTTGGCAAGATGTGAAGAGTGGTGTTCCACAAGGATCAATTCTAGGACCTCTTCTCTTCCTTATTTATGTTAATGATATGCCGAAATCCATCTCAAGTTATGTGTTTTTATTTGCAGATGATACCAAGCTTATACGAACCATTTCTACTTTGGCAGACCATGTACAACTCCAAACTGATTTAGATAATCTAGCCAAATGGTGTGATGTGTGGCCAGGGCCGCCCAGAGAAATTAAGGGGCCCAGGGCAAAGAGTTAAAGTGGGGCCCTTGACCCAAGTTGTAAGGTGAAGACCAAAAAAAGTCACAACCTGCTGGCAATGACAATAACTACCCATCACCAACCATATCTCCTTATCTATAAGCTTGCTACACTGCTCCTCTGAAGAATACTGTGACTGCTCTATTAGAGTATTTAGATCTGACTGCTCTATTAGGGTATATCTATCTTTTAAACAGGTATTCAGGAGGCCCTTCATGGGGCCTCCTGGGGCCCCTTTCGGGCTGGGGCCCGGGGCAAAATGCCCCAGTTGCCCCCCCCCTGTGGGCGGCCCTGTGTGTGGCAACTGAAGTTCAATGTTACTAAATGTAAAGTGATTCACTTTGGTCGAGCCACACACAGCTTTGGAGGCTACTATCTTAATGGTGTCTCATTGGACTCAGTTAATTGTCATAAGGACTTGGGTATTATATTTGATGCGAATTTAAAGTTCCACCAACACGCTTCTGAAGTAGCTATGAAAGCGAACAGGGTATTGGCTTGTATGAAAAGAAGCTTTATCGATTTGAATGAATTTGTACTATCACGGTTGTACAAATCAATGGTTCGACCAATATTAGAATACGGAAATGTAATTTGGGGACCCCATTATGTATTAAATCAACGTAAACTTGAGGGTGTGCAACGGCGTGCTACAAAACTAGTACCATCTTTAAGAGACAAGTCTTACATAGATATACTGACATCAATGAATTTACCATCTCTTTTGTACAGGCACAGACGTGGTGACTTAATATTTCTTTTCAAGATGTTGAGCGATTACTTCAATCTGGATCACTCCAACTTTTTTACTTCCTCCCACAATACACAAACTAGAGGTCACGCATATAAATTACTTAAGCCCCCTGCCCACCTTTCATGTCAGGTCAACTATTTTGGTACTAGAGTAATTAATGATTGGAACAATCTTATGAGTGATATTGTAAGAAATTCTTTATTAAATAATTTTAAATCAGCTATAGATAATTACTTTTATGACTATAGATTTATGTTAATGTAATAATTATATTCATAATTAATTTTTGTTCATTGCATCTAATTTATGTATGTATATGTATGTAATTGAATGGGTGTACAGGCTTCTAAGCCTCAACCCAAATCACATCATAATAATCATAATAATCATAATTATGCTTTTAAAATTACCTATTATTCTTTCTGGCAATTCTTTTTTTATTCACTTATTATTCCCAAATATTCCTGGAGTAATTCCTGGAATTGTAAAAGTCAAATGGATATTCTTCTGCAGCTGAAAATATAACTACTTGCAAGCATAAAAACTAACCCAAAGATCGAGATACTCTAATAGAGCAGTCACAACTAAACTTGCATGAGTGTTCTATTAGGGTAAGTGACTGCTCTATTAGAGTATATCTTGATCTTTTTGCCCGATTTGTGCTAGCAATGTTTGTTGATGTTCATTTACGAATTTTTCTGCAATGCTACACGAAAAATGTGCATGTGAATTCTAATTAATTATTCCGGAAGATCACCCTATTATTCCGGAATTATTCTTGATTCTTTTTACCACCGATTATTCCAAAAATTATTCCGGCATAATGCACGCATGCCTATCCATAAAATTAATGATACAACTCCTTTATCAGAAGGGAGGGGGGAGTTACTTGTGATGACAAAGTTGCAGTTCTGTAGATGCAACGTGATGCATCGGTTGAACTAAGTAAAAATTTAAACATCTAAAAAGGCTGTACAGCAAGCATTTACTATAGATTCTGTATCAAGACACACGGTAGTGTGTCGTGAGGCCCAAGAAGCCGGCGCGTAACACCCGTGAGTATATTGACAGGAAGAAAGAAAACGCAATTTTCGCACCTCCGTAGCTCTGTGCTTCCTTGATGAAACAAGACGATTTTTGCTGTGGACATGCCCTCCAACTTCAGCACTCCACATTCCAAATTTGAGCGAAATCGCTTCAAGCGTTCCCGAGATATGCGACTTCAAAAATTGGCTTAGTTTCTTCATTTTTTTTCTTCTTATTTTTCTTCCTCTTGTCGCACACTTACAAAAACTGCTATAAAACGCGAACGCCATATCCGATTTCCTTGAAACTTGGCACACAGAAGGGGGGTATAAAGGCGCATCTCGGTACCAACTTTGGCTGGAATACGATAAACAGGCAAAGAGTTATGAGCGATTATTCACGAAAAATAACACCAATATGTTGTCACGCTTACAGGGTAAACCGCGTATGGGAAGAAGCTGAAAATCGGTGGGTGAATAGGTTAACTATTGAACCTCAAACCTTTTGTAGTTTGAAAGAAATCAAGCTAAAAACCAGGAAGATACAACGAAAAAACCAACAGTGTGTAACAATTACACAATCGAGATTAGCTAATAAAAAATGACTGCTTGCCACGCCTACCAGATAAACCGCTTGGGGTAATGCTTTGAAAATCGTTGTACAGATGGAGTAATCATCTTAGAAAGGCTCATCAATGGTGTAGAAGAATCAGACTTAAAGCCACGGAGTTATAACACGAAATCCAACTTGGTGCAACAAGTGCGAGATCGAGATACTCTAATAGAGCAGTCATCCTAATAGAGCAGTCACCCTGAAGAGAATTCAAGGGATCAGCTAGAAACAAGAAACCTGCATAGAGATCATCTACAAACAAGTCACCCTGTAGAGAGATTAGCTAGAAGAAGTTACCTTGTATGGAGTTCATGCAACTATGGAAAGAGATAGTTCAGCTAGAAGAAATCACCTTGTAGAGTTCAGCTACAAAGAAACCACCATGTAGAGAGTTCAGCTACAAACAAATCGCCCTCTAGAGAGATCAATAGAAGAAGTTACCTTGCAGAGAGTTCAACTACAAAGAAACCATCATGTAGAGAGTTCAGCTACAAACAAATCTCCCTGTAGAGAGATCAGCTAGAAGAAGTTACCTTGTAGATCGTTCAGCTACAAACAATTCACCCTGTAGAGAGAGCATCTAGAAGAAGTCACCTTGTAGAGTGTTCAGTTACAAAGAAACCACCATGGAGATTTCTGTAATCAATATATGTATTATATATATAATTTGTACATTTACTAATAAAATATTTAAAGTACATCTACTTCATCTTTTCTTCTTCCTGTGGTAAAGAAAAAAAACATAGGTTAAAAAAGTCCAAAAGCTGGCCATAGGCCGGCTTTGGGGTATACAAATACAAAAAGAAATGAAATCTAATCCAAAACAGCCAAGCTGTAAAAAAAGTGTGCAGCCCTCAGAAAGGCTATGGTGAAAAAAGATGTGAAATCCAAGGTGGTGGCCAAGAAATGGCTGTGATGGTAGGTTAATGGTAAAAATTTTAATAATGACAATTCAGTTGAATTTTGTGCCAAGACCAAGCGGCACAAAAATTCACCTGAATTGTCGTTATTAAAATTTTTACCATTAACCTACCATCACAGCCATTTCTTGGCCGCCACCTTGGATTTCCCATCTTTTTTCACCATAGCCTTTCTGAGGGCCGCACACTTTTTTTACAGCTTGGCTGTTTTGGATTGGATTTCATTTCTTTTTGTATTTGTATGCCCCAAAGCCGGCCTATGGCCAGCTTTGGGACTTTTTTTAACCTATGTTTTTTTTCTTTACTACAGGAAGAAGAAAAGATGAAGTAGATCTACTTTAAATATTTTATCAGTAAATGTACAAATTATATACATAATACATATGTGACTGGATTTGCGAAAAGGGGTCTTCCACACACATCCAGTTTGCCAACTTTGACAACGATAACTTCAGATTGGAAAGAGCTATTGCCTTGAAATTTGGGCAGTGGTGATTTCTTTGCAGCTGAACTCTCTACATGATGGTTTCTTTGTAGCTGAACTCTCTACAAGGTAATTTCTTCTGGCTGATCTCTCTACAGGGTGATTTGTTCGTAGCTGAATTCTGTACAGGTGATTTGTTTGCAGCTGAGCTCTTTACAAAATGGTTTCTTTGTAGCTGAACTCTCTACAAAGTAACTTCTTCTAACTGATCTTTCTACAGGGTGGTTTGTTTGTAGCTGAACTATCTACAAGGTAATTTCTTCTAGCTGATCTCTCTACAGGGTGATTTGTTTGTAGCTGAATTCTGTACAGGTGATTTGTTTGCAGCTGAGCTCTTTACAGAATGGTTTCTTTGTAGCTGAACTCTCTACAAGGTAACTTTTCTAGCTGATGTCTCTACAAGGTGACTAGTTTGTAGCTGAACTTTCTACATGGTGGTTTCTTTGTAACTAAACTTTCTACAAGGTGACTTCTTCTTCTAGCTGATCTTTCAATAGGGTGATTTGTTTGTAGCTTCACTCTCTACAAGGTAACTTCTTCTAGCTGATCTCTCTACAGGGAGATTTGTTTGTAGCTGAACTCTCTACAGGTGATTTGTTTGTAGCTGAATTCTGTACAGGTGATTTGTTTGCAGCTGAGCTCTTTACAGAATGGTTTCTTTGTAGCTGAACTCTCTAAAAGGTAACTTCTTCTAACTGATCTTTCTACAGGGCAATTTGTTTCTGGCAGAATTTTCTACAGGGTGATTCTTTTGCAGTTGAACTCTCTACATGATGGTTTCTTTCTCTACAAGGTAATTTCTTCTAGCTGATCTCTCTACAGGGAGATTTGTTTGTAGCTGAATTCTTTACAGGTGATTTGTTTGCAGCTGAGCTCTTTACAGAATGGTTTCTTTGTAGCTGAACTCTCTACAAGGTAATTTCTTCTAGCTGATCTCTCTACAGGGAGATTTGTTTGTAGCTGAACTATCTACAAGGTAACTTCTTCTAGCTGATCTCTCTACAGGATGATTTGTTCGTAGCTGAATTCTGTAAAGGTGATTTGTTTGCAGCTGAGCTCTTTACAGAATGGTCTCTTTGTAGCTGAACTCTCTACAAGGTAACTTTTCTAGCTGATGTCTCTACAAGGTGGCTAGTTTGTAGCTGAACTCTCTACATGGTGGTTTCTTTGTAACTGAACTTTCTACAAGGTGACTTCTTCTAGCTGATCTTTCAATAGGGTGATTTGTATGTAGCTTCACTCTCTACAAGGTAACTTCTTCTAGCTGATCTCTTTACAGGGAGATTTGTTTGTAGCTGAACTTTCTAAATGATGGTTTCTTTGTAGCTGAACTCTCTACAAGTTAACTTCTTCTAGCTGATCTCTCTGCAGGGAGATTTGTTTATAGCTGAATTCTGTATAGGTGATTTGTTTGCAGTTGAGCTCTTTACAGAATGGTTTCTTTGTAGCTGAACTCTCTACAAGGTAACTTCTTCTAAATGATCTTTCTACGGGGCAATTTGTTTCTGGCAGAATTTTCTACAGGGTGATTTCTTTGCAGCTGAACTCTCTACATGATGGTTTCTTTGTAGCTGAACACTCTACAAGGTAATTTCTTCTGGCTGATCTCTCTACAGGGAGATTTGTTTATAGCTGAACTATCTACAAGGTAACTTCTTCTAGCTGATCTCTCTACAGGGTGATTTGTTCGTAGCTGAATTCTGTACAGGTGATTTGTTTGCAGCTGAGCTCTTTACAAAATGGTTTCTTTGTAGCTGAACTCTCTAAAAGGTAACTTCTTCTAACTGATCTTTCTACAGGGCAATTTGTTCGTCGAAGAATTTTATACAGGGTGATTTCTTTGCAGCTGATCTCTCTACATGGTGGTTTCTTTGTAGCTGAACTCTCTACAAGGTAACTTCTTCTAGCTGATCTCTCTACAGTGAGATTTGTTTGTAGCTGAACTCTCTAAGTGATGGTTTCTTTGTAGCTGAACTCTCTACAAGTTAACTTCTTCTAGCTGATCTCTCTACATGGTGATTTGTTTGTAGCTGAATTTTGTATAGGTGATTTGTTTGTAGCTGAGCTCTTTAAATAATGGTTTCTTCGTAGCTGAACTCTCTCAAGGTAACTTCTTCTAGCTGATGTCTTTACAGGGTCACTAGTTTGTAGCTGAATTCTCTACATGGTGGTTTCTTTGCAACTGAACTCTCTACAAGGTAACTTTTTCTAGCTCATCTTTCTACAGGGTGATTTATTTGTAGCTGAATTCTGTACAGGTGGTTTGTTTGCAGCTGAGCTCTTTAAAGAATGGTTTCTTTGTAGCTGAACTCTCTACAAGGTAACTTCTCCTAGCTGATGTCTCTACAAGGTCACTAGTTTGTAGCTGAGCTCTCTACATGGTGGTTTTTTTGTAACTGAACTCTCTACAAGGTGACCTCTTCTAGCTGATCTTTCTACAGGGTGATTTGTTTGAAGCTGAACTCTCTACAAGGTAACTTCTTCTAGCTGATCTCTCTACAGGGAGATTTGTTTGTAGCTGAACTCTCTACATGATGGTTTCTTTGTAGCTGAACTCTCTACAAGGTAACTTCTTCTAGCTAATCTCTCTACAGGGAGATTTGTTTGTAGCTGAACTCTCTACATGATGGTTTCTTTGTAGCTGAACTCTCTGCAAGGTAACTTCTTCTATTGATCTCTCCACAGGGCGATTTGTTTGTAGCTGAACTCTCTACATGGTGGTTTCTTTGTAGCTGAACTCTACAAGGTGATTTTTTCTAGCTGAACTATCCCTTTCCATAGTTGCATGAACTCCCTACAATGTAACTTCTTCTAGCTGATCTCTCTACAGGGTGACTTATGTGTAGCTGATCTCTATGCAGGTTTCTTATTTCTAGCTGATCTCTTGAATTCTCTTCAGGGTGACTAGTACTGCTCTATTAGGATGACTACTCTATTAGAGTATCTCGATCTCGCACTTGCTTCACCAAGTTGGATTTCGTGTTATAACTCCGTGGCTTTAAGTCTGATTCTTCTACACCATTGATGAGCCTTTCTAAGATGATTACTCCATCTGTACAATGATTTTCAAAGCATTACCCCAAGCGGTTTATCTGGTAGGCGTGGCAAGCAGTCATTTTTTTATTAGCTGATCTCGATTGCATAATTTTTACACACTGTTGGTTTTTTTGTTGTATCTTCCTGGTTTTTAGCTCGATTTCTTTCAAGCCACAAAAGGTTTGAGGTTCAATAGTTAACCTATTCACCCACCGATTTTCTAGTCTGGTGGCGCCCGCCCGCGAAGGGTCGGGCGCCGCCAGACTACCGATTTTCAGCTTCTTCCCATACGCGGTTTACCCTGTAAGTGTGACAACATATTGGTGTTATTTTTCGTGAATAATCGCTCATAACTCTTTGCCTGTTTATCGTATTCCAGCCAAAGTTGGTACCGAGATGCGCCTTTATATCCCCCTTCTGTGTGCCAAACTTCAAGACAATCGGATATGGCGTTCGAGTTTTATAGCAGTTTTTGTAAGTGTGCGCAGGGCCGCCCAGAGAAATTAAGGGGCCCAGGGCAAAGAGTTAAAGTGGGGCCCTTCACCCAAGTTGTAAGGTGAAGACCAAAAAAAAAAAAAAAGGTCACAACCTGCTGGCAATGGCAATAACTACCCATCACCAACCATATCTCCTTATCTATAAGCTTGCTACACTGCTCCTCTGAAGAATACTTTGACTGCTCTATTAGAGTATTTAGATCTGACTGCTCTATTAGAGTATATCGATCTTTTAAACAGGTATTCAGGGGGCCCTTCATGGGGCCTCCTGGGGCCCCTTTCAGGCTGGGGCCCGGGACAAAATGCCCCAGTTTCCCCCCCTGTGGGCGGCCCTGAGTGTGCGACAAGAAAAAGAAAAATAATAAGAAAAAAAATGAAGAAACTGAGCCAATTTTTGAAGTCGCATATCTCGGGAACGCGCGAAGCGATTTCGCTCAAATTTGGAATGTGAAGTGCTGCAGTTGGAGGGCATGTCCACAGCAAAAATCGTCTAATTTCATCAAGGAAGCACAGAGCTACGGAGGTGCGAAAATTGCGTTTTCTTTCTTCCTGTCAATATACTCACGGGTGTTACGCGCCGGCTTCTTGGGCCGCACGACACACTACTGTGTGTCTTGATACTCAATTACACACATATAACTGTTTACTTTTTAAAGATTACAACTGCGCATGTAGTAAATTTAATTACATGACAAAAAAGTATGTATACCACTGTGAATAAAGCTCAGAATAATAAGGTCTATAACAGTCTTATTATGTTAGTATTGGAATGAAATAGTACAGCGTATATTAATAGATTAGGACTTCACTATGACAAGCTTATTGAATACATTTAAGACAGTCATATATTAGAGATTAAATCACTAGTATAGTGCAGTGTATTATCAGGCTATACTAAGCCTATTTCAACCATATATTGGCTACTATATTACTGTACTTTTTTACTTTCCATAACCTTAATTAAATAATTTCTATAACTATATTTGTAATGAATTTAATTCTGTAAATATGTTAAAACCACAATAGGTACAGCTAGTAAATCAATGTCTCCTAGGCCATGACAGTATCAAATCAATTTCGTCATTTATCAGTCTTTATCCAACTGCAGCTGGTAAGACAGTAAATACAGTTCACAAGTTCCATTACAAATTACCTGTATTATCATCACTATGTAGAACTCTGTGACAATCTGTTAGTTGTCTGGTAGAACTGTCCCACAGCTCTAATACAAAGATGGTAAATATAATGTGTATTCTGGACAATCGCTGGACTTACAGTCTGTAACAATAAGAATCTCATAAAACTGAGACCTTGTCTGGAAACCTAGTATTACCATGTAGAATGGCGGCTAGGTCCCACAACTCTATTAAAGATGGCAAATATAATGCGTATACTGAACAATCATTGTACTTACAATTTGTAACAATCTTTTAAAACTGAAACCGAGTCTGAGACCGACAATCCATGTACAACTAAGACAAGTCTGATAAGACCAGGTCTCACAACCCTAAGTGGAGGCAAACATAATTCATATTCTGGATTATTTGGTGTACTTACAGGTGTTATCAGTGAGTCTAACCAGACATAAAACAGCCACTTAGTATGTGACTTTGTTGGGCTAACGTGTTACGTAAGCTCACAAGAAGCATCTGATACACTGACAACAAAGTCCAAGAATCTTGTAATCACTAAAGTACAACTGAAACAAGACTAAATATAATATAATTTGCATACTCTCAGTGAACTTACTTTTGTTAGCAATACGAGCATGGTCAGTGAAATAAGGACAAACAAGACGGAACAGGTTCTTGAAAGCACTCAACTCATTTACAGTGCCAGACAAGGTAGCAGCCATTAGCTAATGATAAAAAGTAGTGAAAAACATGAAGAAATGAGACCGGTTCCCAGAAGAAATGAGACCAGTTTCCACAAACCTAAACGAAGGTAAATATAAATTGTATACTGGACACTCTCAGTGTACTTACTTACAGATGTTAGCAATAAGAAGAATCTCCTAAAACTGAGACCAAGTCTGTAATTCCTACCCTATTGAAAAGAAAATGAATAAAAACCCAATTAGGCTTAATGCGCTTACAGCTGTAAGTAATTAGAAGATGACGTTGGACAACTCCATGAAAAAAGAACAAAACTGTCCACATATGGTCGCTACCAGATTCTTTAAAGGAAGCAGCTGCCATTGAAAAAAATTAACACTGCAGATGTTGTACACTGACAGCCTGTAGAACTAAGAGGTTCGACAAGAAATTGTACCTCTGAAGAGATAATATACAAAATCATAACAGCAGATCATGCATACTCTTACTGTTGATGGCTGATGAACTGTGTCCACTCGTCATCCGCCATAAGCTGAGATAACAGGATGTAAAACATGTAATACGCACACAGCACTGACACCAAAGTTGAATCATTTGCAGGTCATTGTCATACAATACACAATAAACAATTTAATACGGCTAAACCTATCGTACAAGCTATCATTTTAGTCTAATACTTACTCATCTAGAGCTGTTTTTGATTGCTGCCATCGAAGGAATTGTCCACTTGGCCGCGCCACTTCACCACTACAGCCAACAGGGATGTACGAGGGGATGTACAGTTGTGGTCCATAACTATCATCGTGGCTCATTGGACGATGGCGCCGATCGCGCACACTCTTTCCGCGAGATACACCGTCAGTCATATCACTCACATTTACAACCTCTGATACAACAATAGCGACAAAGATGGCGACTTAATTGCATCTAATACGCATGCGCACACCACTGACCCCTCAATTTTAAACAAGCATTACTACGAACTTTTGCAGGTGTGCTAACTGAGCAAGAAAATCTAGATTTGTATGACTCTTAGATTGAATAAATATTATTTCTGGTATTATATGCTTTACTGACTGTATGAAAATGTGTGTGTATGAAATTATCACAACAAACTGAAGCTATTTAGCTAGCTATAGTGATTAACAGAAGTGTAGCTACTTATTGTAAAATCATCATGACTTTGTTTGCTACAAAAAAAACTTAAGTCACATGAGATGGTGAAGCTAAAAATGAGACAATAATGGCTGATCTGATGGTGAATAAAAAGTAATCACATTTAGTTAAGTAAACAAAGCCATACAAAGAATGTGTATTAAACTAAAGTATAATCTGTTTCCCATAATATAAGATGGGGTTTTTACTAAAGTATAAGATAGCTAGTATAATGCAAGACTATACTGAGATTATTTGTATAGTTTAAGCCATTAGATATACCATCTTATATTCCTCTTTATTCACAGTGTACTATAACTATATCTCTCCAATTCTAGATTCCCCCTGGTGCATTCAAGGGGAGAGTGCATATAGGTATATCCCTTCAACTAAATATACATTTCATTCTAATTATAATCTAATAGAACAATCACCCATGCAACACTATAATCATGACTTTCAGATTCCTATCAAACATGGACAAGTACTTAATATTTTGAAGTGTGTGAGAAATGCTAGCTATACTGCATTTTCACATATAAATGTGCCAGTGCATGGCTATATAGCTAGGTGTCCTCAGATACCTGTAACTTACTATAATTTTTTCAATCAGAAAGGCAAGGCTACACCACTATTGACAATGTGTGCATTTATAATAAGTAGTCCTTACTAAACAGCAATAAAGTTATATCAGAAGTTCCTGGAGTTGCAACACATATTCTTGTACTGCAATGACTGTGCACCACTAGTACTGTCCCTTAAGCTTCCCTTTTCACATCTCCTCAGGTCCTGCAGCTGTTGTGAACATGCAATAAAATAATGTGACTGGATTGGTGAAAAGGTACCTATTCCACACATATCTTACATTACAGCAAACAAAATAATCATTATAACAGTCAGTTAGGCCTGCCGGTGTTCTGGAATGTAGAGAACTATAATATTACTAGACATTAGCTTAATTATGTAGGAGATTTACAGAGCAAGACATTGACTGAGTGGTGTAAAATGAATGCATACTATACTAATTGGGAAATTAAGAATATGTACAAAGCCACAATTTATATAGAACTGTAACAGCTATACATGGCCACATAGAATCATTGTTTACACATGTAGCCACTGAATCAGCATGGAATTTTACATGAGGAATATGAATAGTACATGTATTAAGGTGTACATTTACATCATTTTTAAGTTACTGTAGCAATGGTTACTGTATAGACATCATGTTTGAGAAAAAAAATCAATGGCACCCACACAAGAGAATGGAACATTTTGTGATTATGCACAATTGAAGAAAGACTGGGGAAAGTTGCTGTGCTGAGTGAGTTACTTTTGTGAACATAAAAAAATACATTACTAAGCAATAACGAATTCACCAGCGTTCTTCAGCTTGTAACTCACTCTTGCCCAATGCATTCATGAAAAGATTAAAAATATGAAAAATATTTAGTGTGACATCAATGATACCCTCTACTGTCAGCTTGTATAAACACCACCACATTATATGGAAATTTATAATTATTGTAGTGCTAAGAGGCTATAAAAATGATAAGTTTGGCACTTTTCATCCAGTAGCAAAAAAGATCATAAAATAATTGTGCATGTATGTAAAAATGTATGAAAATAAATGCAAGGGTTAATGTACACTGCATAAAAGTATTAGTTTTATACATGTGCTACCTACAAAAATGCTACAAAAGTATTAATCATATGTACCCTAATATGCAAATTACCAACTTAAACATACACTGGTAACGTTCAGTTGTCAGTGAGTTTTATAATTTTCAAACGAATACACTCCTTCATAACATTCTCTATAGCTGCTTTCTTATCATTTCTCTCATATTTGCTTGAGAGGTGCAGGGAATCAGCAACTTGGAAGCTGTAAACATGATTTTCATTATTTTCAAAAACTTTGAGTTTTGCTAGTCCTATCTGCTTTATAAAATCCTGTTTTAACTGAGAATAGTCATCTCCTTTTAAAGCAACTTCAAATTGAAAAAGATTTTTAGGTGCGTCGATTTCTTCAGGTTGAGGAATAAGTAGAGCATAATATAAAAGTTCATCTTTGATTTTCTTAACAAATTCTACAAGTTGTTGGAGGACTTCGGAAAGCATTCTATATTCATCATCAGGTTGTACTGCTTGCCGTATAACATGCTTAGGCAGTTTCACCCAATATCCTTTGGTAATTTTACGAGAATAAAATCCACGCTTTTCTGGTGGCTGTTTCATCATAATTTTATGGTGCCTAGTTTTGAGGTCAGTTTCCATGTAAACATCTTCACTATGAAACTCTATGAGACTCCGGTGAGTGCAGCAGTTCCGGAAATAGTGTAAGATGGCAAAACTCTCTTGAACGTCTGTAGATATCACTGGACCGTCAGTAATTTCTTTTCCAGCACTGTCAACTGACATGGTGGGTTGAACTTCAAGAATAGCTTTGCCAATCAATTCCCAAAAGTGTGTTTTCTTTTCTAGTTTCTTGCCAAAAAGAAAATTGAGTTTTTCTTCTATGAATTTTTGTTTTTGGTCATGACTGGACAGTGAAGTTTTCACACCCTTAGCTTTGAAAGGGAAACCACACTTTAAAGCATTTTTATCTGAATGGTCAGGCTGTCCTTTTTCACTAAAGTGGCAATATAAAAGGAAATAAGTGTAATCCAGCACACTATATAGATCAAACATTATGCTGCGAAATTTCAGCCAGTCTTTAGAATCAGCCATACATTGGCTATTATCTTTCATTTTAAGGTGATGTATATTTGACATTGCTTCCTCCAAGAGAACACTGATACTTTGAAGCTGGTTTTCTTCCCATGACAGTTTATCTACAGGGTATTCACAAAATTATTCAGTCACAACAACATTAAACATGTTACATGCACACTGGAGGCAAGTAATATTGCAACTATAACAAACCATAATTATACTGGTCTTTGCATAGGACTACTACAGCTGAGTTAGTGATTAGGTGGTAGTATACTTATATCCCAGTGAAGCCAAACTTCAAGGAGTTTACTGGGATTATTGCAAGCAAAGTGGTTATTGTCCATGCAGGTAACAACTATACCATAAGGTGTTAAACACCAATGTTGGCAATCAAAATGCAGTGTCAGCATAAAGTGTTTATGCATGAAGCCATATACATCAAAGTACCCATACAGTTTTTACTTGGATATAAGCCAGTTATATCACACCAGCTGTAGATATTAACAGTCGTCCTTGACTTATATCACAGCATCTGTAGCTATTAACACCTACTCTCAGCTTCGCTTTGCCTTGCACTCAACTAAAATATTCTACTCCTGCTGTGACTCAACCACTGTATAACTTACACGCTGGTAAAAACAATAACTATAATAAGGTATACGTCATGAAATTTTGACCTCTGAGAATCAACTAGCAAACCAGCCACAAATGCTAGGCTAATAGAAAATGCCAGACCGGTACTATTTTTTGTAAAAATCTTGTCACACAAATCAGCTAATATGTTTACAAATTATGAGATTTTTTGTGCTATATCTTCAAAGAAATGTCTTTTCAAGCTGCAATATGTACTTTCAACCTTTATTACTAACTGTACTCTAAACTAAAACCATCAGTGGCTGCATTGCCTGGAGTAATTTCCAACTGCAGCATCACAAAAACAAAATTTCGGACTCTAAAAAAGTTTTGATGCAGCTGGAGCACACAGCAGTGATGCCAAAGTAACCCTCCCAGGTCAAACTGGTCTGGCATGGGTACAACTACTACTATGCACACTAAATATCATCGAATTCCAAAATTGTTTGCCATCTGGCTGAGCTCAACGGCTGTTAAAAATTCATCAAAATGCCGATTTTAACATGAAATAAAATTTCAATTGTGGTTTTTGGTAATCATTGTAAACATGTAGAGTGCAATATTTAGAGCTAGACTAACTTCATTTGAGCTCTGTAATATTTCTGCTGGTTTTCCTTCATCATTTTTGCATGGAATCAATGAAATAAAAATAAGCAATAAGTGGTATTATGGTTACGCCCAATTGGTGTGCTCTGACATTTGCAGATGAAAGCAACTGAAGCCAAGAATGTACAGTAGAAAAGCAAATCAGCATGTTTGACTTGTAAAACTTCCTAAAACTGGTGACAATTGGTGAGATGGGCAATTTTTATGGATTTTGGCCTGGATAAGTGAGCTGCCAGAGCTGCCCTATGGATGAATACAACTAAACAAGGATGAAACATGACTTTAGAGAGGCAAAGCATCACATTTGGTGTGGAAGATTTCTTTAATGTGGCATAAATTGGCCAAATTCTTTGATATTGGCATTTGGCAGATTTTGAGGTTGCTAGAAGAGCTGCCAGACTAACCCTAAGAATGCTGCGGGTTTAGCAAGCTCTTGAGAAGTAAGCTAGCACATCTGGCTTTCAAAAGTTCCTGTAAGTGGATAAGTTTTTGACAGTCATCGAGCTCAGCCAGATGGCAAACAATTTTGGAATTCAATGATATTTGGTGTGGTAGTAGTTGGACCCATGCCAGACCAGTTTAACCTGGGAGGGTTACTTTGGCATTGCTGCTGTGTGCTCCAGTGGCATTGAAACTTTTCAAGTCCAAATTTTGTTTTCACAATGCTGCAGCTGGAAATTGCTTCAGCCACTAATGGTTTTAGTTTAGAGTACAGTTATTAAGAAAGGTTGAGAGTGCGTATTGTAGCTTGAAAAGACATTACCTTGAAGAAATAGCAAATACATCTTGTGATTTGTAAACATATTAGCCGATTTGCACGAAAAGACTTTAATGAAAAATAGTGCCAATCTGGCATTTTCTAAATGGTACGTACCTAGCCAAGCATTAGTGGGTGGTTTGGTAGTCGATTCTCGGAGCTCGAAATTTCAAATTGCGGACCCTAAGTGTAAGTTAGAGACCTAGCACGAGGATCTTCGTGGATTTTAAAAAGCGAGCGAAGCAAGGTTTTAAAATACACGAAGATCCGAGGGCGTGGTCTCTAACTGACTTAGAAAATGTATGCATTATATATGGGCATATAGGTGGAGTCATTGTGGGATTGGGTTATATGTCATACTGAAATCATCGTGTGATGTTAAAATAATCACGGAAGACTGAACACGTTTTGTTGAAGTGTTGAAAAAAATTGAAGCTCACACTGCTTCCTTTTGCAAGTTAGACTAATTGGATCTGGCACAGCTGGGAAACGGCAGTGATCGATAGTGTCGAGCCAGGTTAGCGGTAGCCAGTGCCTATGGCGTTACATCAGTGTAAAGAACATGTGTGTCGAAGAAGCAGCTTGTGTGCATTTATACGATGGGAACAAGTTGTCACAAGTTGTGCCTTCAGTGGCGCCACAGTAGCACGAAGAGCATGCACGGTTTCTAATATGGGCCACACCCACATTACACGTAGCAAAAAATAATGTTCTACAAGGAAGCTTACCTAGTTAGGTCTTGGTAAAGTCCATCCATAGTTTAATAGACGACGAAAACAGCCATATAACACTCTAGAAACAGATGGGACTAAACGGAATTTTCCGTGATATTTTTGGACTTCTCCGTTTATCGCGACAAAAGTATGTACAACGTTAGATTGTACCTCCCATAATCGAATTCTTTTAGGTACGCCTATAAAATGAATAGAGTGGTTGACCACATGTTGGCCTGGGTGACTGGTCACCCACTGCAGGCTATAGCCTGATTATGCTTGGAGGGAGCATTGCAAATCAATGATGGAAAGTGAGATTTGTGATGCTTGAGGTCTTTTCTGCTAGCAGGTTTCTAACTAATTTAAGAACCTGCTAGCAGGTCTCTACCTCATTATCCTCCAAAGATCAAAGCATATTATGCATACCATTTTCTAACTATAATAATAGACTTTAATACTGTATAATAAAGTATGTAGCTAAGTACTACATATAAGATGGCAATAGGCCAGTTTCATGTAAGGGAACATATCAAAACATGCTATTGGGATTTGTAAAGTCAAAATGGCAAAATCAAATTTACAGACAGTAATCATTTTATCAGCAATATTGTACATTACCAGTGTCCTTTGTTTGTTTTCTGCCCTTAGATCATGAAATGGACTGATTAAACACTGATTTTTTCAAAGGTCTCAGGATGGATGGATCACTTTTTCAATTTCTCCAATACAAACTCCATACATTTTACATCATTTTGTATATTCAATAACTGCAAGCACTAGACACGATCAAATACCATAAAACTTAATATCATTGAACTCCTTATGAATTGCTCTATCCAATTCCGGCCGAACAAAATTCGTAAGGTAACATGATGCCGCTTTTTAATTAGAATGCGAAATTCGTGATTTGCTCTCCAATGGATTTTGTATTGCGTAAGTTGCTATTTACCATCGTTTGTTGCAAATTTGCAAGCTGTAAACACTTTAGCTTCGAATAAATTTTGTTACCATCGGATAGAGGAGTGTTATGCGCGTATAATGGTGGCCGAACAATTTTGATACCGCCTTCAGAACCAGAGTTATGATGAATAATGTAACTTAATATTAACTTACCTCCATAGGCTGGTGTACATTGATTTTATGCATAATAATATTTTACGGAAAATTGTAATGTATGGGTTAATTTGACATGAGTTTTGATATGATTGATCTTTTAATTGTGGTTGCGCAACCACTGGATGCTGTGGTTAGCAATAAAAATGTACAGAAACCATTGGGAAACGGACAACCACGGACACAAAATCAATTGTCACATAGAATCTAATGGTAATATCCAAGTTTTTAAAGCAGCACTGTAGACTACATTGATTTCTACGCCCTGTGGTGTTTGTCTGCTGTAAATAAGTTATGAGTCAATAAAGGTTAGAATGCATGATAAAAATGTTTTCTGGAGACAAAACACACAAACAGCTGCTTGTTATCCTTGTTTACCAGACATACAGTACAAGAGCAAGCCTTACTATCACCTGGATGATGTATCTAGGCTCCCTGAACACGCTGTTAACTTATTAGCTCTCATGCCCTGCGAAGCAATTCGCAACAAAAAACTATTGTTAAGACTTGTTGAAGCTCCTGTGTTATTTTCTGACTTCGAACTTACGAATATCAGCTGTGGAAGGCCTTGTCTGGTGACATTTCTAACTTCACCACCCTATTAACTTGGGCATCTTTCGTCCTATTTACAGCGGACACCACGAAACAAAAGAGAAATCAATGTAGTTTCTTTCCATGTACAGAAAATTAGAACATACCGTATACTTTGTAAGTTACCGAAGTTTTGCTGCCGGTTATCATCGTTTCCCAATGGCCTCAATACATTTTTATGGGCATCCACAGCATCCAGTGGTTACACAATAGACAATTAACACTGATTGCATTCTTAAGGCCTTATGTGAAACTGGCCTATTCAGCAGCTGCAGTGTGATGATCTTTTTAAAAAATACAAAAGTACATTTCCAAAGATAGCGACTAGAAGCTACGGGGTGATGACTTGTTAAAGAGACAAAGTATATAGATAAGCCATGTATAGCTTAAAAGCTAGGTATACGCACAATATTATACGACTGACATGAACAAAGATTGTTCAGGTGCAGTATACCTGCATATATGACTTGCATATGGGGGAGGCAATCATGTGTGACATGCATATTGCAATTGAGGACATTGCTTGTGTAGTTGCATTAGCAGGAGCCAACATAGAGTGCTGTTGTTTATTAATTTATTTATTATACTGGGCAGTCAGCACAGCTGGTATACGCCCAGGAAAAAAAGAAACAAATTTACAAAATTAACATATAATGCATACAGTTAATTTTTGATTAAGATTAGTGGTAAATTTGTTGAGAAAATGTCATGCAGTAGTCAGTTGTGTTAAATGTTAGTTGTTCCACTCATTAATTGCTCTTGAAAAATGATTGTAGGTGTGATGTGGTTGAGACTGGTGTGCTTTCAGTACAACTCTACCCAATAGGCTACTACAAAATTTTTATTTAGTGAAATTTTTTGCTTACTGACTGACTGACTGGCTGGCTTCTGACAGGCGCAACACTAAAGCTATGGGCTTGATGTTTTCATTGATTGATGTCTTTGCAGCCTGACAGGTACCTTTTGACACACCACAGTATGCAATGCACACATCATGGACTTACCTTTGTCCACTTTAGTGTCACATTTATATTTGCTGACAGCTCAAGGTGTTGATTTGTCGTAAAAAACAAAGGCCTCCCTACATTTGAAACAGAATTTGTCTGCATTTCTTTGTAGTTAGTAGATTGATTGCACAGAATCTTCTTGTACTACTCTTCACTTGTAACGTAGTCTTGTGCTCAAACCCCATCCACTGCATTAGGTAAGTGGGGTCTGGGCACAAGACTATTCATTACACTGCATGAGTGGAAATTTAATCCCTAATTCAGTCTTGAGTATACCAGCTATGTCTCTTTACGAGTACTTCAAAAGAGTGGGTATTTCTGCCTTGCTGCCTGATCTCAAAGGTCCTTTGTCAGACCACTAACCTACATCAATTGCAGAAACAAACGAAGAGGTTTTGAAAGCAGTAGATGAAGCTAAGGAGCTACAAAAGAAAGGTCTGTACATAAAATTCGCTCGAGAATACAAGAAAAAATTGCCAATTTTGCTTCTATAAATAATGGAAATAGTGTTGCTGCCAGAAAGTACACTAAACTTTGGGAGAAGAACTTGAATGAAAGCACTGTTAGTTTGTGAGTACAGAATTATAAGCTAGAATTAGAACACAAGAGAAAAGCTCACGAACCTGACCCTGCTTACCCAATTCTTTTGTTTTAGACGATAGTGCCCTTTGTTTATCCATAATTGCTGACCGTAATCAAATTCTTCAGTACATATTGGCTGGGGTGATTCATTGCCCAGTGCAGGTTATTAGCCTGCGTAAAGGCACAGGCTATTAACCCAAATAACCCAAATGGTAAAATCAGTTGTATCACATACCCTTTGTGATTTTCCCGATATATGTATACCCACACCCTTGGGACTGCAGCCCTTGTTTACACACGTGTATCAGGCAAATCACTTAGGCCCATGATACAACTATTTATACGTACGTATGCATCAGCTGTAGGGATCTGCAATACATATTGATACAGCAATATATCAATACAGCAAATAAGTATCACGATACGATACTGTACTTAGAAAATATTGATATATCGAAGTTTTCTAGTAGAACAGTCAGTGATTGCTCTATTACTGCAGCTAACAGTGATCTAGATACTCAAATAGAAAGCCTCTCTATTTAACCTGTGCTATAAATTGCAATGTTACGAGAAGCCATACAGATATACGTGTATAATGAAGTGCTGCTGTTATGGCTAAAATATTCTTACCCGGGTATTCTAAAAACAGTTACACGTGAAGTACAAAGAACTGCACCACTAAGCAGTAAACAATCTGCTGCACATGTATATAGTAGAAATCTTGACAACTCATCAAAATGCAGAGTAATCCAGACAAGCCTTTGTGGGAGCATGCATCAAAATGTTTGTTGTAGTTAATTGTCTGGGTGATGTAATAGTGGCAGGTATACAGGTAGAGACGTGCTTTGTAACAGCAACTGTGTTATCTATATCAAGACACACGGTAGTGTGTCGTGCGGCCCAAGAAGCCAGCGCGCAACCCCGTGAGTATATTGACAGGAAGAAAGAAAACGCAATTTTCGCACCTCCGTAGCTCTGTGCTGCCTTGATGAAACAAGACAAATTTTGCTGTGTACATTCCCTCCAACTTCAGTACTCCACATTCCAAATTTGAGCGAAATCGCTTCAGGCATTCCTGAGATATGCGACTTCAAAAATTGGCTTAGTTTCTTCGTTTTTTTTTCTTCTTATTTTTCTTCCTCTTTTCGCACACTTACAAAAACTGCTATAAAACGCGAACGCGTTATCCGATTGCCTTGAAATTTGGCACACAGAAGGGGGGTATAAAGGCGCATCTCTGTACCAACTTTGGCTGGAATACCATAAACAGGCAAAGAGTTATGAGCGATTATGCACGAAAAATAACACCAATATGTTGTCACGCCTACAGGGTAAACCGCGTATGGGAAGAAGCTGAAAATCGGTGGGTGAATAGGTTAACTATTGAACCTCAAACCTTTTGTGGTTTGAAAGAAATCGAGCTAAAAACCAGGAAGATACAGCGAAAAAACCAACAGTGTGTAACAATTACGCAATCGAGATTAGCTAATTTTATTATTATTATTATTATTACTAGGACCGGGTCACACATAACCAAGTAAATTTGTTAACGTGTAAAACAATTTGTATTTGCTTTGTCTAACTGTGATGTATAATAAATATAGTAGGACCTCCACTATCTGAACATCTGTTTCAATTCAATCTTAAAAGTGTTCAGTTAAGTGCATTTGTTCAAATAAATGAAGCCCATTTGTTTATAATAGAGTTACGTTCAACTACTCTAATAGAACATACACTTACTATAATTCAATGTTCATGTAATAACAAAATACTCTAATAGGTCACACATACCCTAGTACAGTGGTCCCTTTAATGTTCAGCTATCGATACACAAATGCTCTATTATTCAAACTAAAGTGACAGTTCTATTAGATTATTTTGTTTAAGTGTGTATGTTCTATTAGAGCATTTGAATGGAATTCTGATAAATCAATGGGTTTTAACTTTCCAGTTTAAATGATAACAAGGGGAAAGCCATGTGCACAGTATACATACACAAAATACACGGTAATATTATAAAGTTGATGTCACCAGTACCAACCAATACAAAGACATGAAAGCTCAGTACAACTTCCTAACAATGTTAAAGTATGCTATCAAAATTATAGGGCAACAGATGGACCAGCCAACACAGAGAAGAACTATCATAGAATGATTAAGAGTTATCCATCACTTAATTTCATTGTACGTGCGCACAACAGTCACACATTGTAAGCTAATAATACAATAAAATGGATATTATACCAATTTATTAAACAGTGGATCCTCAATAATCTGAACAGCTCTGTTCTCAATGTAGTGAAATTGTTCAGAATAATGGCTATATACAGAACCCTATTCAAATACTCTAATAGAACAAACACTTGTTCACAAAATACCCTAATAGAACAGTCATTTCTACTGTTGGGATTAGCAAGTGTTCATATTATTGGAGTTTGGATTAGCAAGGATCTATACTGTTCGCATACATTATAAGCTATATGCCAATGGTTTATATGACAGAATCTTAGTATGCACACTACTAACATGGCTACCCACTCCCAAAATGACTAGCTCATTACATTTATATTAGCACTGCTATTGTAGTCATCAGTACTCTGATTTAATTATAAAGTGCTTGGTTTAATTGCTACAGTTGCTATAAGCCATGTATATACACACAAATTTCATTCTACGAGGTGTACAGAAGTGTACCTACAATAGATTTGTCTTAACCAGTAGTCACACATCCAAACTGCTGCAAGGTATGGTGAAAGTGATCTTTAAATAAGATGCTCAAAGCTATACTATTATTCTCTGACATGTATGTCTATATGCACCAAATGGATAGTACTGATATGTCTAGGGAAGCTGTATACATAAAACACGAACAAGTCTTATCTATAAGAACAACTGCTCATATCAGTGATTCTATGCACTAACTAGCAAATTCGCTCTAATTATAAGACTCTGCTTGTGCTCATTTATCAATTAGAGTATTACAGTCTGCATGAATCTTATGTTTGATGCTGTCTGTAAGCTTACATGGAGCCAAGCCCACTAGCGAGAGTTCATAATATAAAAAGAGAGGAGAGTATCCTACTTCGGTATAGCCGGTACAAATGCATATCTCCAAGTTATGATGCGATACCTATAGTCACTTGCAATGTGTTAGTTGGTCAGGTCTCTACTCAGTAGTAAGTTTCAATGACCCTTGTAGATTGGCTTCAATAAACAGTCCACTGATGACATTGTCAACACTCCTTAACACTGTATATGTAATTTGACATGACATCCTAAAGAAATCAAAGGTTTACTGTATTACCAAGAGTACATAATAAAGAGGAGAGTGTCTAACTCCAATATACGCTATCAAAAATGAGCGCGGGTAGACCTTAGTAGGTTTTCCGATTTTATTAGTAAATTTACGTAAACGATAAGGGTGTAAACAATGGTTAATTAACGCATCGGGATAGAGCCGTACAGTCACTGGAAAGGAATCGATGGATACTCCGAGGCGATTGAGCAGTCACGATTCTTCACCTCTGTCGTCGCAAGTCGAATGCCATCCCATTGAGGAATTGTGCGAGGAAGAAGATTACAACGGAACTGCTAGTGTAGCACCCGACTCGACTGCCGTGGAAGACAATAGCTCTGAAAATGACATCTTGACGACTATCTCGATTGAAAGGCAGGTAGAATTTCTGAAAGATATACAGGAGAATGTAAGCGATTTTTTCCCAGAGTTTTCTTTTGTGTTGTCACGTGTATCAATCGACGGTGCTGAAGGTGATTTGCAAGTGCCAGTTTTGATGATTACTCCACTGCAACTGTTCGTCCACCAGCCTTTGGGAGTTATGCCACGAATTCAGATCCAGGTACAGTATAAGATCTACAGTGTACACGTGCTAATGAGGCTCTGGAAAAAAGAAAGCTTCGACACATTTGAGGACATAGCTTCCTTGTGCAAGTTGCTAGGAGATAAATCTCAATACAAGTTTTGTCCGGGGCTGCTTCAGTATGATCAATACATGTCTGAATACAATAAGACAATCCGCTTCCATCTTAAGAAAGTACGGCTCACAACATTCCCATTCAAGCGTGTAGATTCTGTGGATTGCAGCCTTCTGTTTCAGCTAGCTCATAATGCTACAAAGGAAGAAAAGTCATCGAAGGAAGTGAAGTGTTATCCATGCAAGAGTCTGCTTTTATATTTGAAGCACCAGAAACGTAGGACATCTTCAGAAACTCCAACAAGAAAAACGAAACGACAGCAACCATCATCCCGAGCCAGGATGTCATATATGAGCCCAGCCAGTCAAGCAAAAAGAAGAAAATTGGCTCAGTATGAAAGAACTAGTAACATTAGGAAGCTGGCACGATATGAAGAAAATGAAATTGAATTGGACGAAGAGCAGAATGATGAAATGTGTGCTATTGTAAAGAAAATGGAAGACGAAGACTTGCAGAAATTGTTTGATGAAGGAGAAAAACATGGAGTTGGAAGCATTTTGAAGGATATTTGGGCCACAGATTTAGATCGCCAGCGAAAGGAGTTTTCTCATGATCAGGCAACCAATTGTAAGAAAACTTTAATACATGTATTTTAAAATTCTATTGTTTTTGTTGTAGGTAATGGTCGACGAGGTAATCGATGGAGTATGGTTACAATCAGAATGGGTAATGTATGCGTCAATTATCATGAGTGTATTGTTATCTCAATATTTTGTAGCCTTAGCGATATACTGTCGTAGTCCTGCTGCATACCAGGCATTAAAGGATTTTAACATCCTGAGCTTACCAGCCAAATCAACGCTACAGTCCTACTCAGGTGCTTTCATCCATGCACCAGGGGCTAGTTCAGCATGCATAACTGACCAAGTGTCTCGCTATGTGTTGTTTAAGGAGCAATGTAGACTAGTAGGGAAGCATGAGCCGAGGGGAGATGGTGCATTGATCTTTGACGAAGTCAAAGTTGCTTGTCAATTAATGTGGAATTCTCGAAACAATCAACTAATGGGATTGGCAATGACGGCAGCTGATCTTGCATCATTGAATGATATTTATCTACTGTTGAAGAATTCTGAGGGCAGCAAGCAGACATCATATGTGTTACAATTCCTATGGAGAGATCTGACAAGCAGCTTTGACATTGTTGGGCCTTATTTTACATGTGCATCCTCTGTAGATGGCAAGTTTGTGTTGGCTTGTGTGCTAGAAACAGTGAAACTGTTTCAATGTCATGGCTTGCAGACAAGTGTTTTAGTGTGTGACGGGGGCTCCTCCAACATTGCTACCATCAAGGCTTGTCATGGTCATCATGGTGCTTACTCTGTCACTGATGGTGAAGACAAGTTTGAAGTGAAGCCATGGATGATCAATCCATTCAACCCTCCAAACCAAATTTTTTGGTTAATTTGTCCGTCACATCAGGCATGTTGTATGTCTATATAATTATATATTTACATATACCTGTTTCACTACAGTTAAAGAACATGATCAATGCTCTGTTCTCATCAAAGATAGGTGGCTCCAAACAATTTCAGCGTACAGACAAATGTACGTTTGGATGGGAGGCTATTGATAGTTTGTATCAAAGGGAGCTGGAACGAGCAAAGCAAAATTTAGCCAGAATGGTTCCAAGGCTTAAAAGAGACTCACGTCCTGCGGGATGCATGGACAAAACTGAATGTTCATCCAGCAAAGATCATGCAGGTAAGGTTTAGTATTAAATTCCTGGCATTCAATGATGTAATTGTATAAAAATATTGGTAGCAAGAACAAGTTTTAGGAGAGCTCTACTGGTATGCTAACCAAGAGCCCACGCCACCAGATGCTGGAGTAACATCAGAGACCCTGGAGTATCTGGAAGCTAGCAGTCGTTTGTTTGAAAAGGCTTTCTAAGCCATGACTGTGTCAGGGACATGAATTCTGATGTGATTAAAAACATCAACGAAGGTTTCAGCTACTTCACCGATTGGCTTGATGCTATTTTACAACAAGGTAATTGTGTACATCCTTTGTAATAGTTCTATTTCAGAACCTTTCTCCCACGCTTAGATCCCAAGTTTCCCCATACCTCAAATACACAAAGGTCATTTTTGTCTTGGCAAAGTAAGTATTTGTTCTTAAATGTGCATGCATAAGTTAGTGTACATGTGCTTATGTGTACATTTCTTACAGCTTGGGACCTCTTAAGAGTTGATGTGTATGGCTTTAGGGCCTTCAGTGAGTGGTTCTTCAAAACCTACCCAACCTATTTTATTTCACCTGTACGACTATCGGGATCAGCTGTTGAAAGCTTGTTCAGTCAATATAAGCACAATGCTGGAGGAAAGTTGGACTCAGTCAACTACTGTACAGCCAGAGCCGCTCATCTAGTGAAACAGACTGTCAGCACTCATCACAGCGGAAAGGGTTACCGAGATGAAAATCTCAATACAACCGAGTTGCCACTACGGAAGAAGACATACAATAAGCACAACACAACAAACAATTCATGAGTGTATTCCAATCAAATAAACTACTTTAAGTAAATTTAGTTTCAAGTTTAGTATGGTTAGCTAATAAAAGTGGCCGTAAATTCACATCTGTTGTAGAAGCTAGGCCCTTCTTTGATGCCATGTGCTGTTTCACTGCTGAAACCACTTCTTGGATTCGTGTGTTACATAGTTTGCGTACCAGGATGTTGTAGACATTGTCCATAGCTTCTTCACTAAATGTATGAATATTTGGTAACTTCCCAGTTAGAATATTTATGAATGATTCTTTTAGTGACCCTTGTTCTTTCACCTTTTCATGAACTAACTAAAGTAAAATATAATAGGTACCAATTTTACATGGATTACAGACGTTACCTTTATAATCTGGTCATCATCTTGTATAGTCTCAGTATTTATTACACCTCTAACAATTTCATCCAAGCTCCGTAAAAATGGAACAAATGCTACATCTGGGAAGTACATGTAGCCGTTGTCACGATACATGAGGTACTGAGGTAGCTTTGACTTATCCTTCATGTTTATGGCTTGCAATATAGTTATTTCTTGGGATAATACATCTCTTTGTGCACCTGGACAACTCTTGATCTGTTTGTAATGCTGATGTAGCATGTCACATAGAGCAGCACCTCCAAAGCGCAGATAAACATCATCACCGTCAGTTGGCAATTGTACTGATTCCTTCATAGTACCAGTGGCATCCAATTTGTTCTGGAAATCACTACTTCGCTCCAACAAAAGTTCATAAACTGAGGAAGATATTGGTATCATCACTTTCTTGCTGTCATCAATGGCAATATGATGGATATCACAAAAGTCCAACCACTGCTTTCTAAGATCAGCAACTGAAGTTTCAACAGATTTATCCAGATTGATCACAGATAAGCAATATTCCTTGGCCAAGAGAAAGGCACTGCAATGCTGATGCCACTGCAATTGAAAGCGTAAAAAAGAATCCGTTCCTTTCTGACATTCAGCAAACAACTCCACAAATCGTTCCCTGTGGTGGACTAAAATTATTTCAATTAACTGCTTGTTTCTAAACACTTCATCCACAAATTCCCCAAGTCCTGCTGGTAACAACTGCTCACTCAATTTAACTCGCGCAGCGTCAAACAAAACAGATGCATCTACTTCGTTCAAAAACTTACACAAACTTTGCCTCTCCCTTTTATTCAGGGCTTTGCGAGTTCTTTTCGTAGTGTGTTGACTGGCTGATGACTGGTCGTTATCCTTAGACTTGTGTGGCTGCTTGGTTGGTGGTAAATCATCGTCGATAGATTCTGCCTCCTTGCATGTTCGCTTGCTCTGCTTACCAGATCGAGATTTTCCATTAACAGTGGTGGTAGCAGCTGCCTGTTCAGAGTTCTTCATCGACTTTGAGCTAGGCTTCACCCGATTACGAGTCCGTGCAGCAATGGAATCAACTACAGTGGCCGTTCCGCTTTTCAGCTGCTTCTTGCACGAGTTACTGATAGATATTTCATCATTGCCATTCGTGGACTTCGACGCCATTTCTCACAATCACGTGTGTATTTCATCAGATGGGTTAATTTGTGAATCATGCGCATTGCGCCTGCAAACCATATAGTAATCAACACATTGATCAGCCACCATAAGAAGCCAAAGGTCTACCCGCACTCATTCTTGATAGGGCATATTGAACTTAGATACTCTCCTCTTTATTATGTACTCTTGGTATTACTTAGATACATGATCATGATAAGTAGTTGTGGCTCACAAAAAAACTAGGTTGTGGCAGGACTAGGTTAAAACACTTCAACGTGAACTAATTGATCCATTGCACACGTGATCCAATCCAGGTCAGACTCAGATATTTGATCACGCGTCGGATGATCTAACCCTGTGAAAGCTATCAGTGGACAGCCTACTGTGACTGAGCACTAAATTTACAAGGCAGACATTTCAGCACAAGAAACGTTCAGGATACAAATTCATCCTTCTGTCAGCCTACAACATGTGCAACAGTGTAGTGCCAATTTATCAGTAAATTTAATAAAAATTAAATAGTGCGTATGTCGCCAAATTAAAATTTTGCCAACTACAAATTTCCTAAATATTATTTTGTTGTTACACGACATTTACACATGCTTTGAGGTTATGCTATGACATTATCACTTGTCAGCAGAAGTTTACCAAGTGAGTGGGCAAAAGACAATACCAGTTATAATCAGTTTTTCCATACCAGTTTACAACACTACTATACAGATAACAAGCGTCAACCCTGCACAGTGTACATACATAATAATATTATATAGTCAACTTATATAAAGCTAATGTCCCCATTACCATGTGTGACACTGAATAGGACCATCATCAACCCCATCTAATTTATTCTCAGTACAACTTTGTAACAATGCTACAGTATGCTATAAAAATTATAGAATTACAGATGGACCAGCCAACACAACACAGAAGCAGCAATATTAAAGAAAGATTGAGAGTTATCCATTACTTGATTTCACTGAATGTATATACAATAGTCACATATGTGACCATCTCAGCGAAAACCCATCTAGTTCGCACAACCTCTGAATATCCTTTTAATTTCTCAGCATTATCTGCATTGTCCAAGGAATGATTCACCAAAGTTTCAGCTTTCTGTGGTGAGTAGTTTTGGAATTACAGTGCTAGAAAGTAGGAAGAACAAGGAAATTGATTTGTACAGTGACTACTAAAAATAAACTACAGGCGCTTACATTCGTAGCCATAACCTCCGTTTGGATTAGTCTACAAAGTTGAAATTTGGCTTGCAATGTTCATCATGGATTGGCAGATCAACCAAGATATAGTTTTAGCCTTGCATTCATTTTTGTGTAGGCGTATGAAGGCGGCTTTGTTGAAGAATAGCAATAATTTTGTTTGCGTCTACCGCTTCGTAAACAAACTCACGTGACACGCAAACCATTGGGGCTACAGAAATGAAACAAATGTTTTTGAACTCTCCATGAGTAAGATGGTGTATAGTTTAATCGATTTAAATTTTCATTCTTCGTGTACTGGCCCGATAAAAACTTGCATAATTTTCTTGTAGCATGCATAATGTAACGAAAAATATTTTTTTAAGTTTCAATTTTCTCAATGCACATGCTTGTGCAAACTAGACAGGTTTTCGCTGAGACAGTCACATATTGTAAGTTATCATACATACGCACTGTACACAGTCATACATTACAAGCTATATGCAACAACAGACATTTAACCAGAACATAACTATATTATTATCCTATAGCATACTGTATGTATGCGATATATAGACTAGTGTTACGTGAGTAGTTAGTAACAAGTTTATAGTTGTTTGCAAGTGAATCTTTGGGATAGTTTCGAGACGTGAACAGGCAGCACTGTTATAAGACAGAATCTTAGTACATACTCCACTAACACTGCTACCATCCACAAATTGAATAGCTTACATTTGCACTGCTATTGTAATCATTATTACTCAGTGTTAACAGTATTACAGTGCTTGGTTTGATTGCTATAATAGCTATAAGCCATGTTATGTACAATAGTTGCACATCCAGTGCTGCAAAGGTATGGTAAAAGCAAATGTTCAAAGCATATTATTTATCTTATGACACATGTGACTGCATCATTAGTGTACAATATGCACAGTACTGACATGTCTACAGAACATGAAACATAAACAAGTCTTATGAGAACAACTGCTCTATAATAAACTATTTCTTGGTGCCCCTTACTCAATCCTGAGCACAGTAAACAGAGTCTTTTACCATAGAAATTTTGTTTTGCTACCTTTTAGCTAAACAATGCTTGTACAGTAGCAATAAATAGTAAGTCGCCACTTATGGACTAGTCACTAAATAACAGACCACACAGCGTAGTATCAGTGGACAATAGCACAGACTTGTAAATATGGTCCAATAACAAGACTTGCCTCTACCAAAGATAATAGACACCCCTAAATATGGGGTGTCTATTATCTATGCCGCTACTGACTATAGGCTAAAATCTCGTAAGTGTATTCTAATGCTTTTGCGCATTTTAATACTCAAATGGAATACCCTAAAAACTATCTGCAGTAAAGTAATAGTTGCAGTACATTACACAGAACTAACCTCCAAGTAAGAAAATATCGTTGTTTCCACCAATAATAGTTCTTTCCCTCATAGGAGACAAGTTCCAGGTTTAACGCGCAGGCGGCGCAGCGCATTTAAATTGGTTGCTATGAGCTACAAACCGGCCTTACTAGTTACTGGGGCACGCTAACAAGTTTTACGGGTGGTAACTAACGAGTTATTGTTAGAAGAAAGGTACTATTTAGAAAAGTGTCCTGCTTAACGAAGGCAACGGAGAAAAAACGCTCACTTCAATTTGACGTTCGGGTTTCGTCTAACTCAATTCCGGTGAGTGTTCTTGCGTGCACTACGCAGTTTCGTCTGGACATTAATTAATTATTTATGACGTCACGTTCTTATTATTATTATTACTTGGTTATGTAATTATGCTTGCCACGCCTACCAGATAAACCACTTGGGGTAATGCTTTGAAAATCGCTGTACAGATGGAGTTATCATCTTAGAAAGGCTCTTCAATGGTGTAGAAAAATCAGACTTAAAGCCACGGAGTTATAACACGAAATCCAACTTGGTGTAGCAAGTGCGAGATCGAGATACTCTAATAGAGCAGTCATCCTAATAGAGCAGTCACCCTGAACAGAATTCAAGAGATCAGTTAGAAATAAGTAACCTGTATAGAGATCAGCTACAAACAAATCACCCTGTAGAGAGTTCAGCTACAAACAATTCACCCTGTTCAGACATCATTTAGAAGAAGTTTTCTTGTAGAGAGTTCAGTTACAAACAAATCACCCTGTTGAAAGATCAGCTAGAAGATGTCACCTTATAGATAGGTCAGTTACAAAGAAACCACCATGTAGAGAATTCAGCTACAAACTGGTGACCCTGTAGATACATCAGCTAGAAGAAGTTACCTTGTAGAGAGTTCAGCTACAAAGAAACCATTCTGTAAAGAGCTCAGCTGCAAACAAATCACCTATACAGAATTCAGCTACAAACAAATCACCGTGTAGAGAGATCAGCTAGAAGAAGTTACCTTGTAGATAGTTCAGCTACAAACAAATCATCCTGTAGAGAGATCAGCTAGAAGAAGTTACCTTGTAGATAGTTCAGCTACAAACAATTCACCCTGTACAGAGCTCAGTTAAAAGAGGTTTCCTTGTAGAGAGTTCCGCTATAGACAAATCACCCTGTAGAGAGATCAGTTAGAAGAAGTTACCTTGTAGATCGTTCAGCTACAAACAATTCACCCTGTAAAGAGATCAGCTAGAAGAAGTTACCTTGTAGAGAGTTCAGCTACAAAGAAACCATCATGTAGAGAATTCAGCCGCAAACAAATCACGTATAGAGAGTTCAGCTACAAACAAATCTCCCTGTAGAGAGATCAGCTAGAAGAAGTTTCCTTGTAGAGAGTTCTGCTACAAACAAATCACCCTGTAGAAAGATCAGCTAGAAGAAATCACCTTGTAGAGAGTTCAGCTTTAAAGAAGCAATCATGTGAGAGTTCAGGTACAAACAAATTGTCCTGTAGAGAGATCAGCTAGAAGAAGTTACCTTGTAGAGAGTTCAGCTACAAAGAAACCATCATGTAGATAGTTCAGGTACAAACAAATCACCCTGTAGAAAGATCAGCTATAGAAGAAATCACCTTGTAGAGAGTTCAGCTACAAAGAAACTATCATGTAGAGAGTTCAACTACAAACAAATCACCCTGTAGAAAGATCAGCTATAGAAGAAATCACCTTGTAGAGAATTCAGCTACAAAGAAACCATCATGTAGAGAGTTCAGCTACAAACAAATCACCCAGTAGAAAGTTCAGCTATAGAAGAAATCACCTTGTAGAGAGTTCAGCTACAAAGAAACCACCATTTAGAGAGTTCAGCTGCAAACAAATCACCCAGTAGAAAGTTCAGCTAAGAACAGATCGCCCTGTTGAGAGTTCAGTTAGAAACAAGGAATCCTGTAGAGAGATCACCTAGAAGTATCGCCTTGTAGAGAGTTCAGCTACAAACAAATCAACTGTAGAGAGTTCAGCTACAAACAAATCACCCTGTAGAGAGATCAGCTAGAAGAAGTCACCTTGTAGAGAGTTCAGCTATAAAGAAACCACCATGTAGAGAATTCAGCTGCAAACAAACACCCTGTAGAGAACTCAGCTACAAACAAATTGCCCTGTAGAAAGATCAGCTAGAAGAAGTTGTCTTGTAGGGATTTCAGCTACAAACAAATCACCCTGTAGAGAGTTCAGCTGCAAAGAAACCATTCTGTAAAGAGCTCAGCTGCAAACAAATCACTTGTACAGAATTCAGCTACAAACAAATCACCCTGTAGAGAGATCAGCTAGAAGAAATTATCTTGTAGATAGTTCAGCTACAAACAAATCACCCTGTAGAAAGATCAGTTAGAAGAAGTTACCTTGGAGAAAGTTCAGCTACAAAGAAACCATTTTGTAAAGAGCTCAGCTGCAAACAAATCACCTGTACAGAATTCAACTACGAACAAATCACCCTGTAGAGAGATCAGCTATAAGAAGTTACCTTGTAGATAGTTCAACTACAAACAAATCTCCCTGAAGAGAGATCAGCTAGAAGAAATTACCTTGTAGAGAGTTCAGCTACAAAGAAACCACCATGTAGAGAGTTCAGCTGCAAATAAATCACCCTGTAGAAAATTCTGCCAGAAACAAATTGCCCTGTAGAAAGATCAGTTAGAAGAAGTTACCTTTTAGAGAGTTCAGCTACAAAGAAACCATTCTGTACAGAGCTCAGCTGCAAACAAATCACCTATACAGAATTCAGCTACAAACACATCACCCTGTAGAGAGATCAGCTAGAAGAAGTTACCTTGTAGATCGTTCAGCTACAAACAATTCACCCTGTAGAGAGAGCAATTAGAAGAAGTCACCTTGTGGAGTGTTCAGTTACAAAGAAACCACCATGGAGATTTCTGTAATCAATATAATATTATGTGACCGGATTTGCGAAAAGGGGTCTTCCACACACATCCAATTCCGTAACCGTTGGAGACCATAACTCAGTGTTCAAGTAACATATTAACCTGAAAATTTCACCACGTATTCAGCTATAGTGGTGCTCACCACTGTCCAAAATTCAAGGCAATAGCTCTTTCCAGTCTGAAGTTATCAATTGTCAAAGTTGGCAAATTGGATGTGTGTGGAAGACCCCTTTTCACAAATCCGGTCACATATGTATTATACAGTATATATAATTTGTACATTTACTGATAAAATATTTAAAGTACATCTACTTCATCTTTTCTTCTTCCTGTAGTAAAGAAAAAAACATAGTTTAAAAAAGTCCCAAAGCTGGCCATAGGCCGGCTTTGGGGTATACAAATACAAAAAGAAATGAAATCTAATCCAAAACAGCCAAGCTGTAAAAAAAGTGTGCGGCCCTCAGAAAGGCTATGGTGAAAAAAGATGTGAAATCCAAGGTGGCGGCCAAGAAATGGCTGTGATGGTAGGTTAATGGTAAAAATTTTAATAACGACAATTCAGGTGAATTTTTGTGCCGCTTCACAAAATTTACCTAAATTGTCATTATTAAAATTTTTACCATTAACCTACCATCACAGCCATTTCTTGGCCGCCACCTTGGATTTCACATCTTTTTTCACCATAGCCTTTCTGAGGGCCGCACACTTTTTTTACAGCTTGGCTGTTTTGGATTAGATATATATATCAGAACACACTAGCTATTTGTCGCATCAGTATAATACGTTTATCGGCATTCACTGAATAGAGAAATTTTTATACACAATGAATGTAGAATCAGTGTTGGCTCTGATAAATTGGATATTGTTACACCTGTTAGTTAATATTCCTGTAATAACTAGCCATGACCACTTCATTACAGTATCATGATACAGTAACGTATCGAACAGTTTATTGATGGTGATAACATCATACACAAAATGCACTGTATCGCAGAACACTAATCAGCTGTCAAAATTTCAGCCCAATTTTATACACACACCTGTATCAGTAGGACATTATATTATAACATGATACCAAAACATGCTATTGAAATTTGTCAGCTTACACAACACTGAATTTTTCTTAGTTAAAATCTAATCTTTGTATAGCATATTAAAAATTATAAATTTAAAAATGAAGTAGGGATCCAAGCGATAAAAAGTTGTGAAACAACAGATGAATTATAGTAGCTATACAGTATGGGAATTTCTACTTTGGCATTGAACACAAAATAGTTGTTATACCATGCCAAGGTACGTAGGTATTTCCCACCGAGATATGCTGTAATAGCTACCATCATTCATCTCTCCTGTTTCACAACTTTTTATCACTTGGATCCCTACTTCATTTAAAAAATTTTAATACACTACTTTTTTGTTAAAGCATACAGATAGCTATAAACGTGTGACTGCTCTATCATGGTGACTGCTGCATTGAAGTATCTCGAACCAGCCTACAAAGGTGTGCAGTCACTATTCCGTTATAAATACAGCTTGTTTACAGTACAAGTGTTGAAGGTCTGTAGGACACCTGATCCTACAGCTACAGCCTGTTTATACTTTATAAGTTACCGTATAAGTATGTTTGAAAGGGTGGAGAAAGGAGAAAAAATCCAACCATCTGATTAATGCTTGAATGCTTACATGCAGGAGTCTGCCAGGTGGTCAGGATGTTTTCTCCTTGTCAATTTCATGTATACTGTATGTATCCATAGGAGGAGAGTGACCTATTATCATACAATCAAGAGTTTGTAAGCACTATATAGCTGCTTGTTACACATAATGGATTAGTTAAGTAGTCTTCTGGATCGTTCTCAAAATTTGCTAGAAACCCTCTGCAACCATAATATTGAACATTTCAGCACATGTGGGCATATAAAATTTGCTTATTTTATTCAAACTTGCATTACTCATAACAATTAATGCTGTTATGGTATGACCATGCAATTTTTCAGCCCTTATTAAGCAGTTAATTGGCCATAGAATAAAAGTTATAGAATGTAAATACTCTATTCCAGTACCGAGATATCTATTATTAGTATGACAGTGTAGTTTGTGCTATATTTGCAGGCCTGTCATATATGTAACAGACTGGAAAGTCTGGAAATTGTTACCTTTTGTGTCATCTTCCCTGCTAACTAGCTTATCACCGACAGGAGCTAAATAAAGACAAAACCAATTGCAATGCAATAAATTTATAAACTCCTTACCAATTTTTGTACCACTATCTAGTGCTTCATCATTGGCAGCATCAGAGGCTATAATATATAAAGCTTATGTACAAAACAGCTAAACAATATGTCATTAATTTACCAGCAACAAATTTCTTCTCTATTTCATCAGCCAGTACATCATGTTGTACACTTTCAGGATTCTGCCCAGAAATTCCTGAGTGGTGGCCTAAAGATAACACAAACTGATATGCTGTGTACTATATTAGGGTATATTGCACATGTATCAGTGATATAAGAATTTTACTGGTCAGATTTAAGAGGGTACTGGTCAGTTTTTAGAGGTACTGGTCGCTTTGAACCACTGCCGACCAGTGTGGGCAGAAACCTGCACTTTTAGACCTTAAAGCCTCAACTAGCTTAGTCCAACTTGCTTTATAATTTAGTATCTGTGTGGAGCCAAAACTTGAACAGTGCTCAGTATTTCCATTGCAAACAGTTTCAATGACTTCTAGCTTCTTAACATATTCTTCACCTAACAGTTCCACTCGCAGATCATACCACTTTGGGGCAATTTCAGGTCTAGCTTGACTGATTAACTGCTGAATGGTTAGTGTATTAGGATCTATGTATACACATGAATACACACACCTATTTAACATCTGCAATGGATATTTTGATGAATATTTCATAATCATACAGTAAAGTAATGTTGTGATTGCCAAAATTACAGTATCTGCAGAAATACAAGTGGACACCTGAGTGAGTTGATAAGAATATTAGTAACTAGGGCTGCACCAAATCTAGTATGAACATTTGGCTGATACTGCTGTTTTGATAAGCGTTGGAATTGGCCATTATATTGCTGCCCATATGCAAGAGAAAGTATAGGTTATTGCACAATTCCAGGTACAGGTATCTTCACTATTTTAGAGACCTGGTTCACCCTCAGCGATTATTGCGCCATTCCAAAGGTCAAAACAAAACAAAACTTAAGGTTTTTCCTGTTGTGACAAAACTGTTTGTCATGTGCGTCACATGCTTTTGCTGGATTGCAGTCACAACAGCCATCAGAAATTATTGCTAGACCGTAAATTCATCGCTGGATCATAAAGATGATTGTATTCATATAGGAAACCTACCAGTGAGTTATTTTAGCACTAATTCAATCAGGAAGCCACCAATATTGGCAGTGACCAGAACCACATGAACCATAGTCTATAAATCAATTATTGCACAAATCCACAGTATCTTCCCTATTTAGAAATTTTAGCCTTCTGTGACAGCAATTTTATGCTGGCATTAGCTACATTATTAGAACGACTGACTGTTCTATAGTACTTCAATCTTTTTGCTAACTAAACCAATAGGACCTGCAGGTTGCTACACCTATAGATAAGGAAATAACACGAATATGTATTAGTCTCAAACAGTCAAAGTACTTTTTTTCCTTTCGTCATTGGGTCAGGAAGGCAATGACAACTGCCTTACACAGTGGGTATATGGGTGAAGAACAGCCACAAATGGCATATCTGGCTTCGTAGGCAACCAGAAATAATTAATTCCTTACAGGAGGAAGGGGATATGTCCCATACTTATGTTAGGCCAATAATAATGGAGTGTGTCATCATGATCAAGTAAATGGATTGCTGCTTGATCATTATTAATCAACCATGGCATGCATGGTCTTGAACCTATCGTATTTACCAAGCATAAACACTTAAGTGTGCAGTGTCTAAAATACACTTATCAAAAAAAGTGTTAATAGGGAAAATTAATGGTTTCACTGCCAACTTGATTGAAGATAAAAGGAAATTGAGACAATGCACAGATGCACACATTTCTTGATCCGATTGAAATCAAATTTGCTACAGAAGTGCTCACACGGTAGGGAAGTTTACATACAAAATTTGAAGAAAATCACCCCAGTCAGGGACGTGCCACTAAAATTTTAGCCTTCTGTGACAGCAATTTTACGCTAGCACTAGCTACTATATTAGAATGACTGATTGTTCTATAGTACTTCAACCTTTTTGCTAACTAAACCAATAGGACCTGCAGGTTGCTACACCTATAGATAAGGAAATAACACGAATATGTATTAGTCTCAAACAGCCAAAGCACTTTTTTTCCTTTCGTCATTGGGTCAGGAAGGCAATGACAACTGCCTTACACAGTGGGTATATGGGTGAAAAACAGCCACAAATGGCATATCTGGCTTCGTAGGCAACCAGAAATAATTAATTCCTTACAGGAGGAAGGGGATATGTCCCATACTTATGTTAGGCCAATAATAATGGAGTGTGTCATCATGATCAAGTAAATGGATTGTAGCTTGATTGTTATTAATTAACCATGGCATGCATGGTCTTGAACCTATTGAGAAGTTACAATTATTTACCAGCATAAGCGCTTAAGTGTGCAGTGTTAAAATACACTTATCAAAGAAAGTGTTAATAGGGAAAATTAATGTCTCAATATGGTTTCACTGCCAACTTGATTGAAGATAAAAGGAAATTAAGACAATGCACAGAGGGCACACACTCATCCGAACCCCAAAAGGTACATACCACTGGTGAGTCTGCTACAATAATGTAACATTTTGTACAGGCAAAACAAAGGAATTTTTGGTATAAACATCTAATCCAAAACAGCCAAGCTGTAAAAAAAGTGTGCGGCCCTCAGAAAGGCTATGGTGAAAAAAGATGTGAAATCCAAGGTGGCGGCCAAGAAATGGCTGTGATGGTAGGTTAATGGTAAAAATTTTAATAATGACAATTCAGGTAAATTTTGTGAAGCGGCACAAAAATTCACCTGAATTGTCGTTATTAAAATTTTTACCATTAACCTACCATCACAGCCATTTCTTGGCCGCCACCTTGGATTTCACATCTTTTTTCACCATAGCCATTCTGAGGGCTGCACACTTTTTTTACAGCTTGGCTGTTTTGGATTAGATTTCATTTCTTTTTGTATTTGTATACCCCAAAGCCGGCCTATGGCCAGCTTTGGGACTTTTTTAACCTATGTTTTTTTTCTTTACTACAGGAAGAAGAAAAGATGAAGTAGATGTACTTTAAATATTTTATCAGTAAATGTACAAATTATGTATATAATACATATGTGACCGGATTTGCAAAAAGGAGTCTTCCACACACATCCAATTTGCCAACTTTGACAATTGATAACTTCAGACTGGAAAGAGCTATTGCCTTGAAATTTGGGCAGTGGTGATTTCTTTGCAGCTGAACTCTCTACATGATGGTTTCTTTGTAGCTGAACTCTCTACAAGGTAATTTCTTCTAGCTGATCTCTCTACAGGGAGATTTGTTTGTAGCTGAATTCTTTACAGGTGATTTGTTTGCAGCTGAGCTCTTTACAGAATGGTTTCTTTGTAGCTGAACTCTCTAAAAGGTAATTTCTTCTAGCTGATCTCTCTACAGGGAGATTTGTTTGTAGCTGAACTATCTACAAGGTAACTTCTTCTAGCTGATCTCTCTACAGGATGATTTGTTCGTAGCTGAATTCTGTAAAGGTGATTTGTTTGCAGCTGAGCTCTTTACAGAATGGTTTCTTTGTAGCTTAACTCTCTACAAGGTAACTTTTCTAGCTGATGTCTCTACAAGGTAGCTAGTTTGTAGCTGAACAACACACAATTCAAATGCAATCATGCATATATGTTCTATTTTCAACCCAACATAATCACAAAAGTCCAAATTTTACAGTATAAGTAATAGAACGGATGTCTGTGGTATTTAGAATTAATAGTGCAAGCATTGTACACAGAAAGGAGTAATGTTTACAATGAGAAAACAATTAATTCTGAATACAACAGTCAACCATCCTATTATGATTAATCTAACAATGGACTGCAAAAGACTGATCACACTTAGCAACCATAGCCTGACAACTGTTGCAATGCTATGGTCCCAAAGTGATGTTTACCTTAGTAACAGTTACCTAGACCATTGCTATATGTGACCCAGTCAGGGAAAACCGGCCTTATCGCCCATGTCAGCAGATTTAATTTTTCACCCTGAACACAAAGTTACATGAATAAATATCTAATTTCACAATCAAAATCAGCTAGACTTGAGTGGTCTGGTTTTGCTGGCTGCTTTTCCCAAGTCCAGTGGCAATCTGTACATGTGGTATGGGCCTTAATGGAGCTCTAGTCAGCAGGGGATAGCTCTATGTGGCTGTACAGCTTGGTGCTGTTGAATAAATACCTCTGCTATGAATTTCCGTTCATTTTAGCCAGTTTTGAGACCTGAATGGCCCATAACTTGGCCTAATTCATCCCTACGCCTTCCTTCTCAATCTTTTGAAAAGCCTCTTGTCCTCCTTTCAGGCCCCCGCCTCCCTCCTCTTTTGGAGCTCGCCTGATACAGTCAACCTCGGTTCAAAAACTTTCTAAAATGGCAGGAAACTTAGTTGTTGGCTACTTGCACAGTGGATGCTCTGGAGGGTAAAGAATTGGTGTAAAACTTGGGAAAATTTCGTACACACAGTTTCAACCATTGGCAAGCTACAACACACTAAATATTTAAAACTGGCGTTTCTCGATACTTTTAAATAGGCAATAAGACCGGTTTTCCCAGACTGTGTCACATATGGGCATTTACCACTATGGTAACTGACAAATCAGACATGTACTTCCAATAGAAACACACCACACTATTGTAGTCAATCAGATTAGTATTGCAGATTTTTTTCAAGGGACATTGACAAACAAGTGTAATACTGATTTTATGTAAAGCTGCTATCGAGAGTATTATATTGTAACACATTCACTTGTCAAATTAGTATTATGTAATAGGATGAATGATTGTGGTATTTGGGATTAATAGTGTGAGCATTGTAAATAGGAAGAAGTAAAATGAGCAAAGCCACACTGGATATGGGAATGTATCACCAACCAAAGACTATTAGACTAGGAGATAGTGTAGCACTGGACAAGGCTCTTTGCTTGTGGCTTAAAAAAACAAACAAACAAAAAAAAAATGAATGGATGGTATACCAGTGATGGGGTCAGAAGGCAGTCCAACAAAGTAAGAAGCTATTTGAAGATTCACTGCTTGTGAAGTGTTGAAATGGCCGGCAACTTCGCAACAGACATGGAATACAAAGTATTTTGAGCCAAGGTGGAAAGTTGTCTGTCAATTCTGATGAAGCTGTCAACTTTTTACTGACATTTTGTGATTGTGTCAGCTCAATGAACCTTCCATTAGATAAAATTATAATTGTTACAAAACAGGGCTATATTTTCATTTGTTACCAGAGAAAGTACTTGCAACTTCATTTGAAGTCAGTGGATTGGCTGAAGAAGTTCAAAGATCAGATTAAATTGTTTGTCTGTTGTAATACTTCAGGTACCATTAAACTGCCTATACATTATGCTCATTTGGAAAGTCTAATTTTCCCAGAGGGGTTGTGGAATTAATATGGATCTTTTCCTTGCTGTATACTCTGCGCAAAAAAAATGGATGGATGGAATCTAGTTTGTTCTATGAATGGTTTCGTAGTCATTTCATTCTATGTGCTTAAGAAAAAATAGGGAAAACTTTGAAGCTGTGTTGATCCTTCTTCCACATGCAAATGAGTTGGTTAGCGTAAATGGCAAGATTATTACCAAATTTCTGCTACCTACAGTAATGTTATATCCTACAGTAATGTTATATCAATAATCCAACCAATGAATGGATCAAGGTGTTTTAATTGGTTTGAAGCATAAGTATAAGAAGACCCTGCCAAGTACAGAATGCTATTAGATGGTACATATATTTATCATAGATCTTTCAAATTCTGGCAACATGGAGGTAGCAGTGAATCTCATCAGTGAGGCATGGGGCAAGATTAAGGCTAAAACCGTGAATCTTTCTTTGTATCCATATACTGAATCCAATATAGTAAATGACACCACATAATACTCAATCCAGTGAATAATAACAAACCCAGTCCCACAGTATAGCCCAAGGCCTTTAGTGCTAACATTTGATATACCATAATGTGGCCAAGTCACCGTAGCCCCAGCACTTAATAAAATTGCCATATACAATAAAGGACTGACTTTAAAATTCAAAGGATTAATCCTCATAGGTGGTCAAACACCTCTAACATCTATTGCAGCACTTAAACTACTATGAAAGAATGCCCCCCCTCCGAAAAAAAAAAAGAAATTCTAAAAGAATAAATAAAACCATCTCATACTTTATGCCACCAAGGTATGGTAGGCTTCATCAAAAAATCTTTATGTTTCGGACCATACTACTATTCATATCACAATGCTTATTATGGAAGTTAAATCACTATTAATTACGAATCGTGTCACAAGTTGTTACACGTACTTTCTGTAATTTACCAAATGTACAATCCACATGATTATACAGTACTGCTCAAATGCAATGTTGTACACGAGAGTGCAAGCAATTTAAAAACTCGCTAATTAAAGGGCATGGCACCTGTTTCACTCATGATTGTTCATCCCACTTTTTTTTGGTGAATAGTCATGAGCAAAATGGGTGCCGCACTCTTTAATTAGCAAGTTCTTGCACCATACTACATATGTATGTAACTTTAGACGTTACGCTTGTTAATCCATGCATGTTATTTCTTTCCTTGCAGGAATGATCCTTCCCCAAGATGGATTGATCGAGTAAGCCAGCTAAAGAAGGTGTGCACCACAATTTTAAAAATGGTTATTGCCATAGTGATAATAATAATAATGTTTGCATTAGTGTTGTATAGTAGCTATGTAGCTAGCAGGAGCTTTAAAGTGCCTACCAAGCTATGCCCACGAAGTGTCACTATTTAGTAAACTTGTACAATAATAATCATAATAAACAATATTATTTACCTTCACCTTGTCACTAAAGTTATTTAGACAAATAGAACAACAGATCCTGTAATGCTAACTGTAGAAGGTGGTTGGCTACTTGTGCATTTCAGAAGAGTGACGAAGGAGTGGCAACAAATAAACAGCTTCTGTAGCTGAGCTAGCTGACACAGCGACGAAACAGAACAGGCTTCAGCAATAGAGCAAAGACGTGTGACAATCAACATACAGTATTTTGTAGAGATGAAGAATGACAGTAACTCACAAGGGCAAAAATCAATGGTAAGAACAATTAGCTATGGGTTTTGCAGCTAGATTAAGCAAAAATGGCAAATTTTGCTGCTGAGCTCAGCAACAACTTGCAAAGCGAAACTTTAAAGACACATCACAACTCTAGTTGTAGAGTGAACTGTAGCTGCTGTTTTAGCTGCTTAAATACGAACTGTCAACTCCTTATGTACAAACTGTAATTACGTCACGTAATGTTTAATATATTAAAATCTATAAATGACGCATTACTTAATGCTAATTTACTGTGTGTTACAGATCATATCACGATATGAATATGATAATGATACATAAAGTTGTTTATGAAGCCTACCGTACGTTTCTCTAATATGTTGACTCTCATATTACATCCCACCACCATACAATCATTATAAATACTAAAGAGAAGGTTGTAGGAGAAAACAATACGAGTATGAAATCATACAGATGGCAGAATTTGATGAACATATTACTTATGTATCAGAGATGACAAGAAGATTAAACAGAATCCAGGATGAACCAATGAAGATAACCAATTTGGAGAAGAGGACATGTCAGACTCTTTGCCACCATCACTAGCACTGAAAATGTTACAAAAACCAAGAACCAGAGTGTTTTTTATATAATAATTCTGCTTGACCTTGGCAGTATTAGAAGTTTAGAGCACAATATAATTGTTTGACATTTCTGATGTGAGTTCATCTTAATGTATAGTTTTGTGCAGTATTCACCATGCTGTGACATTCAGTTTGATTGCTTGTGGGTACAATGACATAAAATAGTGGCTATCTAGATTATAATGCAACAAAATATTTGTAAGGTGGCTTCAAAATCTGAGCTTTTGTATACATGTCGTTGTTAGATAAGAGTATCCCTATTGCAATTAGCCTACACAAAAATGTAGCATTACTGCGGTCCATTGTTAAATAGGCAAGTACGTAAGTTAAGCTGCTTTGTATGTTAACAGACACTGAAATGACATTGTTAACATGATAGCATACCCTTAATCTTCTTGTTTACATGGAGCGGATCCACTGGCAGCTGGCATGGCAACTTGAAACCAGTGTGCCACTTTCAAAAACAAAATTAATGATCAGTAGTAGTTTGTTCAACTAGATTGCTATTTGGTTGATTAACTGCTTTGTAATGGGAATCATGTGCTAGCTGTTTTGATCAGCATTAAATAGAATCACCATATTATTTCTATCACCTCCACAAAAACATCTGCCCATTATACGATCGTCTCTTCATACAACATGGATTCTATTCCCGGTGAGCACAAAGCCTTAGGACTTGTAGTTTTCTCAAACATCATCAAACAGTACAATAGTACTGTTTAAGTGAAGCGATTAAGGGCAGCCACAAAAAGTTAATTTTACAGCATGTTTGTGGTAATGCACGAACAAACGTAGAAATTCATAGACCACAGCGAAGTTCCTCAGTGGACTAACAGAACAAGCTCTGTCAGACCGCCCAGCTACTTTTGTTGATACAACTAATGTTATTCACGTTTTAAAACTATTAGCATGTCACAACTCTGGTTAATTCACTGGCAAATGGCACCAGCTGCCATTGTGTGATTACTGTTATACGGACCACGCCCTGATTAGCCACACCGTCTCCTTTCTCACTAAATAACTTCAAAATTATGCACCACAGACCATCAAAAATTGATATATGCATTGGGTAAGCAATACTCTACAATAGTACACTTCGAATTTTTGCGATTCATGTTTGATGGAGTTGTTACCCAATGTTGTAGTCCACAGGTGTGCATTTTCGCTACTTTCCATGTTGTTATCAGTGAAAAGGAAAGCGTAGAATTGTTCTACAAGGTGAGAAATGGTTGGAACCGAAGTGGCTTAGCACTTGGTTGTTCATTGGCCAGTTATTGAAAAAATCGGGCTAAAACTTGAGAGTTTTATAGGCGAAAAATGAAGGCGCATTCTTTCACGAAACTTTGTATGCTAAACTAAAGTATCGCAGGCTATCACAACAGCTTTTAAGGCATAGATTAAATTGTACACTAGTGAAGTTTTGGGCCACCCTAAAATAGCTCATTAAGCGTGTGGGTTGAAACAAATTGTTTTGTGCGGCTGGACTTAATCGGTTCAGCACCACCTTAAGTAGGGATTGGATCAAAATTGACGTGTGCCACCTAAAATGCTGCCTTTAAAGTCATCCTAAAGACATCTTACGCCATGAAAATCACCTTTACGGAATAATATTAGTCCATCTAACATGAAATACAGCATTAAAAACAAGAAAACACTGGTGACTGGATGTAGAATTAAAAAAAAATTCCAAAACTTGAAATTTTGTCTCACTCCTTCACTGACCACAGTCGCAAGCCTAGAGCCTAAACGAAGCAACGCACGGTCACCATTTTGCATCACAACAACAAACTCACCAGTGGGATGTGCCTTTTGGGGTTTTGATGAGTGTATGCCCTGTGCGCCTTGTCTTTCATTTTACCTTCAATCAGGTTGGTTGTCTTCTTCTTCAAGCATTGAAACCATACCAAGGTATTAACTTCCCGTATCAACACTTTTCTGTAGACACCACAAAATTATTTCAGAAAATGCTTAGGCTGCTGAAAGACTGGGATACTTATAATTTTAAGTGTTGCACGTGAAACATTAAGGTTGCTGAGTTGTCACTTCGACTTTTGCCAACACCTGGACTGCAATCAACGAAGAGATTTGTTACTTAATAGATGGACTGATACTCGATGGCTTGTTTCTCTGAACACATTGACTCAGTCACTCAGTACCAGATGGCGAGATCAGTGAGTGATTGGATAGTACTTGAGTGGAAAATGTATTACTTCATCTTGTTAGTCGAGACTAAGCTCCACACAACTGAAAGGGCTTGTTCGTTTGAACAACTTCCAGCCGGGGTGAATAGAACATGGACCATTGTACTGAGACAGTTCATAGATCTGACTTGAGTGCCACTGCTACTATGATCAAAGGTAAGCTATGCATGCTACTACGGGCCTATGTGCTTCTAATTTTGGCACACTACGTACAGTACAGCTCACGGGTAACGTCGCATGTACACGTATGATGCGTGTGACGTGCGCTCAAGTGACCCGTGTGGATGCAGCAAGACTACAGTAATGCTCCACAATAACTAACTTTACTTGAGAGCGTCACGCAAGATCAGATAACAGGTCTCACCTATGGTCTTGGGAGGTGGCACTGGCTCAGTTCCGCCAGCTGTGAAGTCTTCTTGTGTTGTAGCTACCGAATACTTGGTAACTTAGCTACTGACTTGACCTTGACTCTGTCACGGACTATACAGTCAGTGCTGTAGCTAGCAGTATAGCTACCGTAAACCTAGATGGATTGGTCGCCAAGTAATGCCACAGAACCCCAGTTAGTGCATTTTTCTAATTCGTATTTTCTTTATTTAGATAGTTAAAGGAATGGTCAACCGAAGTTTCAACTCTAGAAGCCAAGAAATTTCCAAGTTACAGCACTACGAAGGGCCTACGATGTGCTAACAGCAAAAAATCAATTTGTACAGTGACAATAAGCTACAGGCGTTTAATAAAACGATCATAACATACGGATGCAGTCCTCTACCAAGATGCAACTTGCACCATCAAATTCTCCATGAACAAGCACATCCATTGCTGGGTAAGTTTTGTCTTCCAGGCCTTTCCTACATCCACGGGGGAGCGGCGAAGGAAAACGAACGTGAGAAAAAGCGATAGTGAACCGCTCGTCTAATGCAAGGCAGACTAACGCTGATATCTTCTGTCTCGTTGAGAGAACTGACATGAAACAAAGATTTTGGAGCTTCTCTTGCTTTTTGGATCACGATGCTGCCAAGGTTTTTGGTGTTATCACTTTCTTTCATTGTGAAACAAACGCTTTAGAATTTAAGGATTTTTTTCGTTTTCGTAAATATTCCACCCATTGCGTTCTGCGGGTCCAGGCGTGCGTTTATTGCATTCTACTGTATAAATAGCTAGATATAGGCTTGCACGAACATAATTATGGGACCGATCACAAATGTTTATGTGATTTAAGTGTTGTATGAAATTACTAAACTCAATAGCGAGTGTTCTCATGTGTGGCGAGTGTCTCGCGCGGCTAGTGCATATCCACGTGATATTCCACAGGCATTGTACAGTACATTGCAAAAGAATGATCCCGCGAGAAGATGCAAGCATTACTCGCATGTGTATACTTGCGACGTTACCTTTGAGCTGTACTGTACTTTAATACAACTAGCTAGCTGTACTACAACAAAAAAACTAAACAAACTAGTAGCTATTTTAAAAAATTGTTAATTTAAAAACGAAGTAGGGATCTATGCAATAAAAAGTAGTGAAACAAAAGATGAATGATGGTATTACAGCACAGCTTGACAGGGAAGTCCCTACTTTGGCACATTAGCTATAATTTTACTCAATGCCAAAGTAGAGACTTTTCCACTGAGCTATGCTGTAATACAATCATTTATCTCTAGTTTCACTACTTTTTATTGGATCTAACTTTTATCCCAAAATCACAGTAGTGCCTTGCCTCACATGTATTTTAATAATTAGTGCATCGCTACAACAAAAAAAACTAAACAAACTAGTAGCTATTTTAAAAAATTGTTAATTTAAAAACGAAGTAGGGGATCTATGCAATAAAAAGTAGTGAAACAAGAGATGAATGATGGTATTACAGCACAGCTTGACAGGGAAGTCCCTACTTTGGCACATTAGCTATAATTTTGCTCAATGCCAAAGTGGAGACTTTTCCACTGAGCTATGCTGTAATACAATCATTTATCTCTAGTTTCACTACTTTTTATTGGATCTAACTTTTATCCCAAAATCACAGTAGTGCCTTGCCTCACATGTATTTTAATAATTAGTGCATCGCTTCATGTAGTAGTGTATGGGTTAGGCTTGTTTGCTAGTACAAGGAGGCTGAAATACTGATTGACAAGTACAATATGGAACACGTTAAGTGTGTAGTTGCAGCTGTATTCCCCCTATGATATCGCAATTAAGGTATGGCAGTTTTTCAAAAACAAGGCGGTATCAAGGTTTGTCAATTGCCAGCTGTAATATCGCCTTGTTACCATCATACCGGTATATCGCCTAACCCTACCACACAGCCAATCATAAATTGGCTTTGAAGTTTGCTTTTACATACATACAATAGGACCTCGTTTATCCGGACCTCAAACATCCAGACACTTGGTTAACCGAAAGGTCTGAAGTACTGCATGTGACTAATAATTGAAGAGAAGTGGTTGTAGATATTAGCTTGTGAGCTGGAGGGCAGCCATTCAAAGACATTGGTATGTAATTAAATGGTTTGGTTAATCTGTTGATAATTTGGTAGTGGCCACAGTCCAAACCCTAGCAGATAGTAGGGTAACCTACTTGTATTGAAGTGCTAAGTGCTCTTATCACAGTGTTGACCATTAGTAGCATTGAGTATCATCATTTAACAGGTATATAGTGAATAAGTGACTGCATTTATGCATGTACTAATGGATGATTAAAAGTTACAGATTATCCAAAGTTATGAACAGGGCTTGGTCCCAACAGGTTCGGATAAACAAGGTCCCACTGTAATTGATCTTCTTGTCTACAGATCCAATGAAGACAAACTAGAGACCAATACAGATAATACAGTATTTACAATAGTGTTTGATGAAGTCAATTCCTTCCAAATTTGATATGCATAACTGTACTATTATTTTGTCTATATTTGGGATTTTTTAAGTGACTGTTCTATTAGAGTATCTTGATTTTCATAAAACATAATATTTTATATTATATTAAGTGCTATCCCACTAAGGACATGTGAAAAGGCTAGGCCTGTAAATACAGAGAGTCAGAAACATGTATCTAAAACTGTGAAGAATGCAGAGAAAAATGTTAAGTTGCAGTTACTCAATTTTAACAAAGCAAATATTTTACACTAGAATACTATTTCCAGCTTGTTGTCACAGATGTTACTAGCATAGCACTTAATATGTGACTGGATCTACGAAAACCGGTCCTACTGCCCAAGACAGGAAATTTTGATTTTTCACACAAATGAAAAGCTTTATGAATGCACTATCAAATTTCACTGTCACAGTCGACCAGAGTAAAGCAGAGTACAATATAACGGTCGGCCCTCGGCCATTTTCCGACCAAGTGATGCTGTTGACCAATCAATGTAGCCGTTGGTCGGCCATTTGTGCAGATCAATTTTTTTACAACTGTAATTCTTTATTATTAGTCTTTATAACATGTAATATTATAGTTATTATTATTGTCGTATCGTTAACTTTCCTTACTGAAGCTATTTAATCACTACGTGACATCTTGATCCCGTCGAAGCATCGACTCGATGCGCATGAGTAAGCTAGAGTACTGCACCTCGTATTTACCCAAATTATCTATTGTGGGTTACTGTTGATGTTGTGAAGAAGCGATCACTACACTGACTACACGAGTGGCGCCTTCCAAGAGAAGAAAAGAAAGTAATGTTTGCGAAGTGGAGGTACGATATTAAGTATAAGATGGCCATTTCGTGGTTATAATCTGTAGAGATGCAGTGGCTGGAGAAAGTGGAATGAAAGTCACGTGATAAAAGTGTTCTGCACACGGAAAGTTCGAGAGTAAGTTTTGATCTATTGCTATTCACAAGAGAAACTTTAGAAATAGCTAGTTGATCATTCAATCTGTGCTGACTCAACACCACTTGTAACAAAACATTTAGCCTAGCTAAGTCTACAAACTGGCTGTACAATACATTGATTCATAGTTTTTTTGGTAAAATATGTATGCAGCAACACAAATTTTGTACATGTATTACTAATAAACAATTAATTCTCTGTAAAATTCACGTGCATAAAGTTCAGTGATAAGTAGCTGAAAGTGGTCTCAGATTGATCCTTTTTCAAAAATTTCCTGGGGGGAAAGCGCCCAGACACCCCCCTAGAAGGCTTGTGCTTTGCACTGCGGGGTGTGCTTTGCACTGCGGGGTGTGCTTTGCACTGCGGGGTGTGCTTCGCACACTAGGATAGTACACCTCTATCTTATGGCCATACAATTTCAGAAATGGCCAATCAAATTTACTTTTGATTGGCCATTCTGTCTGAGCAATAATTTTCCCTTATATTGTACACTGGTAAAGTGGTCTGCTTTTGCTAGTTGCTTTTTCAAGCACAGTGGTGAGCTGTAGGAGTGGTCTGGGGTCTTGATGGAGCCCTGGCCAACTAGGAGATGGCTGTGTGTGGCTGTACAGCTCTGTGGTATTGGACTATGACCTGTGCTGTAAATTTCCTTTCATTTTAGCCAGTTTTGAGCCCTGAATGGCCCCAACTTGGCCTAATTCATCCCAACACGTTCCTCTTCAATTTTTAAAACATCATCTTGCCCGCCTTCCAGACCCCCTCCCCCCCACCTCCCAACCCTTTTGGAGCTCGCCTGATATGGCCAACCTTGGTTTAAAAACTATCTAAAATGGCAGGAAACTTAGCTGTTGACTACTTCAGTGGATGATCTGGAAGGTGATAAATTGTAAAATGCATGAAAGTTTTGTACACGTAGCTACCACCATTGGCAAGCTACAACAATCTGAATATTTAAAACCGACATTTCTCAATACTTTTATTTTAAATGGGCGATAAAATCGGTTTTCCCAGAGACAGTCACACATGATGATTATGATGATGACAATTGGTGTGAGTGGGCCTTGACTGTAGTGTGCTACTCTGCCGATATCAGCTTTGATTCATGGAATAATAGAGAAGTTACAGTGGTATTGTACTGCAGAGTTTATTTGATTACATTTGTAATACTCTAATAGAGTGTACATTTTTAGAGGATTTCTAATAGCACACACATAGAATGTTCTAGATTTTCCATTGGTAAATCTTTGAAATTAACTATTGAGTAGATTTTAGATAGAACTTATTTTCATTTATAAAGAAGAAATTAAGTGAGATGAACAACCACGATAGTTGAGTGATCAGTATGGAGGTCCATGGTTTGAACACTGGTAAGTTATTTTTTCAACATTTATCATGCACCTTTTTTATCCCATGGTGACTGCTCTATTGATTATTTCAGCCCCATGGTTTACAGGTGTTTGGTTTTTGCCTGTAGCTGTCAATGCGATTTCTTTCAAACCACAAAAGGTTTGACCTATGATGATTAACCTATATGCATACCAATTATAAAGTTATTCCCATAAGTGGTTTACCCTGTAGATGTGACAACAAGTTGGCCTTTTTATTGCAAATAATTGACTATCAATCAGATTTGCACCAAACTTGGTACATGATTGTGTCACAATATGATCTTAAAGTGTACCAACGCTCACGAAAATCAAGCTACGCATTGGCATTTTACAACTGTTTTTGCAAAGTGTGCGAAAAGAATAATCTAAGCCCCTGAAACCCCTAAAGCAAAAAACTAAAGAAATTAAACCAAATTTTTAAGGCTCATATTTCACGACTGTATTAGGTAATCTTGGTATGTTGGGTGCTGAAGGTGGTGGGTGTTTGCAGTATAAAAACAGAGTTCAAAATAATGGGTGGACATTGGCCATTTTCCATACAATTTAAGTAAACTGCCATACAAAATTGACTTTGAGTGGCCACATTTACTGTACATTACTATAGTGGTGCTCAATATAAATGAAATGACAATTTTAATAATGGCCACTGAATTTCTATCTCTTATTTTGAACTCTGTAAAAATGATTCCAATTTGAGAAGGGAGCACGGAGCTAGCTACGTACATACACTGTATGCATAAAAATTGTATTTTGTTTCTTCTTGTGAACATAACCACTCACGCTGTGACACACCCACTTTCTTGGCCACACAAAACACTACCGTGTATCTTGGACTTTACATTGTTCATTGATTTCCTGTGGCTCTCAATTGAGAACTAAAGCTCAAAATTCAATCATTTGATTTTGATTTGATTTTTATTTCAATCAAATCTGTCTCTTGGTGAAAGTTGCATATTAGAGATCATGAACATATATGGACTTTTCTGGCCAAAAATCTCACTCCAAAACCAACTTCACAATACCTTCATGGCATTGTGGCAGTATTGGAGAGTTATGAACAAACCCAAAAGTGTCTACAGGGACATCATTTCAGCCAGACTGGTTCCTTTTGGCATACCAAAGACTTACTTTTGCTCCTTTGTTCCCCATTTCTTTTCACTGACAGTGTAAGATGTTGATTTGCAGTAATATATTTGGCTTCCTCTCTGCTGATTATTACATTTATAATGAAAATTGTTCATATTTTCCGTAGAACTGGATTGATTAAAGAACTGTTTCCTGTACTGTTCAATTCTTTGCTATGCTGTATAACAGGCTGAACATATCTGAAAACGAAACATAATGGCACTTCACCTTTCAGTAATATTCAATAGTTGGGGCATGCATTCAGATGCAAAACTAATGATGTTCCTTATGTTCAATGAATTATGTGATATGATCAGTCTTTGTTCAATAGTGTATAAATTTTGTGTAGAGCACAACACATTACTTGGACAGAATGGCCACTCAAAAGTAAACATGATTGGCCATCTGCAACATTACATGATTATGAGTTAGTATAATGCATACTAGAGTTGCAACGATACAGTGTGTAGACGTATCGATATATTGCCTCTGGTGCATCTCGATACAGCAATATATTGCACAATACAAAGTGGAGTCTAAGTAATGGTCTATGTTGTTTTTTTATTTTTTAAAGAGAAATAAGCGAGCTAATTTTTCTTTGAGAAGTATTACATACCATTCAGTTTAACCACAATGTTGATTGTCAGCCATGATAACAAGCCACGATATGTCGATATATCACGATACGTGATATATTGATACAGTTTGACCTACAGAAATATTGTCTTAAAACAATACGCTACACGATATATCGATATATTGTTACATCTCTAAAGCATACATTGCAGTGCAAAGCAGAAGCAGGGGTCTGAGGGTACTCTGACATTAAATCTGATATCAACTTTAACTCTTTATCACCAAATTTTGGTGCATACTTTAAGTAAGTGTATTTCAAGCAGAATGAAATTAGCCATTACTCATTCACAGGCATAACCAATTTTAGAGACAGAATCTTGGAATACAAGTAGCAAGGCTCATTACATGAATTACTGTTTGTGTGGGAGTTATTGTTGACTTCATTTCGAGCAACAATAGCCCAAACTGGGCCATTTTCTTGCAGACACCATTCCATATGTAAAACCATACAATGTCAAAACTTTAAAGATGGATTTGTTTACGTACATACTGTAGTTTGTTATTAATTCTATTAAAGTTTAAAAATTAAAGCTCAATACGTATAACCTAGGAAGCTTATCCAGTATCAGTTTGTTACTAGATGACTTTCCTAGCTGTAGTGTAAGCAGGTGGATCATCCTGATGTGTTTTTATCAAGCCTACTAGATACAGTATGCTGCATTGCAGAGAGTTGGCTACAAAGATCACCAAAACAGTTCACTCATAAGCCCATATACAGCAATGTACATTTCTTTCAATATGTGAATTATTGTGGTTTATGGTCTAGTCACATGAGGATGTCACACTGTCTGCACTGTGGGTGCTACACTTGTAGTTGCTGACCACATATACAGCATAGATTTCTTCAGTGTGGTGCCCATGGATGCCAATAACTGTGGTCTTCCTAGGACTGATATCTGTATATATAAAGCTGAAAAGCTGTCAGTCTGTCTGCATTCTTTTCTCATAACACCGCTAACTCGGCAACCAAAGTGTATATCGACATGGGACTTTAACGAAATTAAGCGCTCATCATCTAGCAACTCCAAGTTTGTTGTTACAAATCGCTACATGCTTTTGTTCACTCTCTACAGAGCATTGAAGGTGTTGGTGTAGAGGAAAACTTGAGCTACATTCCTGTCTAAACCACGAACAAACAGCCAAAGCGTTAGCGCATAGAACTGTTAACCCAAAGGTCTAGGGTTCCATTCCAGCAAATGACAACTTTTTTTTCTTCTCAGTGCCACCTTTTCATGACACACTTTTTCATATGTCAGCTATTGATGACGATTACTCAGTAAAGCAAGGCTGAAGGTGGAAAACACTAATTCAACAAGCACACTAGGTGAAGGATGAAGTATTAGTACAAAACAAACAAATTATGCTAATAAACAAACACTGAAATGATATTGTTAACATGATAACATATCCTTTATCTTGTTCCACTGGCAGCTGGCATGGTGACTTGAGACACTATCGTGCCAGCTGGCAACACTTTCAAAAACAAATGATCAGTAGTTAGTTCATCTAGATTGCTATTTGAATCTGCCTTGTTGATTAACTGCTTTGTAATGGTTGTCACATGCTAGCTGTTGTGATCAGCGTTAAATAGAATCATCATACTGTGTCTATCACCTCCCCAAAAACACCCCCCTTCCCCCATTATATGATCGTCTCTTCATTCAACATGGATTCTATTCCCAGTGAGTGCGAAGCCGTAGGCCTTGTAGTTTTCTCAAACATTAGTTATTTATTATTTAATTATTCACTATCAAACGGTACGGTTGTACCGTTTAAGTAGGAATCCAGGTGAAATTTTTGCGCGCCGCCCAAAATTCTGCTTTAAAAATCATTCTAGAGATATCTTATGAAACGAAAATCACCTTTACGGAATAGTACTAGTCCATGTAGTACATAAAACAGCATTAAATACAACAAAACGCTTACAGGTGGCCGGACATCTAAATTTTTTAAAAATTGCTAAAACTCGAATTTTAGCCTCAGTACCTCACTGACTGACCTCAGTTGCAAGCCTAGAGCCCAAATGAAGCAGCGCACGGCCACCATTTTACACCACAATAACAAACTCACCAGTGGGATGTGCCTTTTGGGGTTCCGACGAGTGTGTACCCTCTGTACCTTGTCTTTTCTTTTATCTTCAATCAGGCTGCTTGTCTTCTTCTTCATCCAACGAAACCATATCGAGTCGTTAGTTTTCCGTATCAAACACTTTCTTTAATATTAATTAAATACTTCTTCCCACATCTGAAATACGTTACAATATACTATGGGAATACATATATCCAAATTATTATGAAAACAATTGTCTGTCTGTTCATAGGTATGGGGTATCTGTGCGCTCAATAGAAATGACAATTCTAATCCTCATATAGACATTCACCATGAGATTCACAAGCAATGATGATGAAATGACATGATCATCTATGGTCCACCTGCCTCTAACCCAAAGTGTGAGACAAAGCAAACTGTACAGTGGTCCCTCTATATTATCCGGCCATTGATTATCTGAACATTTATCTGAGCTGCAGTAGTGATTGTTCTATTAGAATATTGACTAAGGTGTATGTTCTATTAGAGTATAAACTTCATTAATCTGAACTTTTTCATTATCCGAATGCACTAAGGGTGATTAGTTCATATAATAGGGGGCCCACTGTACAGATAACAAGGGTCAACCCACTTGCACAGTGTACGTACATAATATGGTCAACTTATAAAGCTAATGTCACCAGTGCCAATAGGACCAGCAACCCTGTCCACTAAAAATATGTTAAAAATTACAGGACCAGCTAATCCAGAGTAAAGCTATCATAGAGAGTCATCGATAACTTAATTTCATTATACATACAGCAGTAACACATTGTAAGCTATACAATGAAATGGCTATATAACGATTTTATGGTAAAACACAATCATACAATGTAAGCTATACACTACATAACACAATATCTTATATGCAGAATCTTAGTACATACACTATGGACACAGCTACCCTCTCACAAATATTGAATCATACATCATACTTGGTGAGATCATTATACATCTACGTACATTAACACTGCCATTGTAGTCATTATCACTCAGTGTAATGGTAATATTACAGCGCTTGGTTTGATTGTTACAGTAGCCATAAACAATATTTAATGTACAATCAGTTTTTTTTTCTGCAAGGTGTAGAGAAAAGTCTTCACTACAATAGATTTGTCCTCACCTGATGTTGTACCACAAAGGTACAATGAAAGAAAAGAAGTGATCTTAAAGATTTTCAAAGCATGTTTCATGTTCTCTGACATGTGTGACTAGCCGTATTTGTACAAAATACACAGTACCGGTATGTTTAGGGAAGCTTCATACAAACACAACTTGAACAAGTCTCATAAGAACAACTATTCTACGTATTTGACTGTATCAACCTTAAAAACAGAATTGTCCCCTTGCTCTATCTAAATTAAATCCTGGGTCGGTACAGTCAACTTAGCTCTTCAGCATAGAAATTTGCCATTTGATTTAATAACTCGTCAATTAGAAACCATTCACCACATACACACCATACAGTGCAGTATCAGTGATAAGACAGCACAAACTTAACAAATTTGGTCCAATAAGACTCTGCCTCTCAGTACCTTTAAACAAAAATCATGCAAGTGGATTCTAATATTTTTGCACATTAATACTCAAACGGAATACCCTAAAAACTATCTGCGGAAAAGTAGTATAATATAGTTGGAGTATACATTACATAGAACTAACCTCAACATAAGCGTACAGTGTTGTTTCTACCAGTAATAATTCTTGCAGCATGCAAGATTGCGTGTGCTGCATTTCATCCACTAGTTGCTTAGTAATGTGGTAGGCATTAATTGGCAGGCATTATAGGAAAATCTTTAGCATTCATTAACCAGGCAATGAAAAGATAATTTCATTCATGGTAGTGCCGTGTGATGGCAAAAAGTAAACAAACAAGCAACCATTAGTTGGCCGCCACTTTTGATTTCACAACTTTTTTCACCCAGGCTTTTTTAGGCCACACCTTTTTTCACAGTTTGGTTGTTTTTGTGCGGATAGAACATACTCTAGAACAATCTAGATGATCCATTGGTAAAACTATGAAATTTTAACCTTTTACTATTGATTTTAGCTAGAATATCAATTAATAGAGTAGAAATTAAGTGAGATGAACAACTGTGATAGCAGCAGCTCAGTGGTTAAGGATTTAGGTGTTCAGTGTGGAGGTCCCTGGAGAATCCCTACTTCATCATTGCAAAACTATAATAGCATAGTTATGTATGTTGCAATTACATCATTCACAAGTATATTATCTTGTTTCATTACCCTTTATTGTTGGACTCTCTAGTGTTTAATAAATATGTTAGATGCACAGAGCCAAGAGGGTTCAATGGCTCCCTATTTACTAAGTTTGTGACAAAACCTCACAGAAAGGTTTCATTGCATTAATTACAATCTACTAATCATACAATACATGTACATGTGCCCATTACCTTCTAATTTTGAAGTTGCATGAGAAATGACTTCAATTGCATCAATTAGTTTACTCCACGTTGCTGAGGGATCCGTTTCGAGCCATCTCATTAACACCAGTCTACAACTATGCTCACAACTATTAGGATGATCAACATGGATGAGGTCAAGATGAAATGATTCCACTCCTAGAGCTAGTCCCAAATCACGCCACTTCACAGCACAACGTGGAACCACAACTATATACATGTCTCTTAGTGTAGGGTGATCATCTCCTGTAACAACATTTACGATGATACACACATACATATCACATGTCTATGCAGCTGTCCATAAGCACTATATAACATAAGTAATATGTTCTATTGCCAAATGCATAATAAATTTTAATAATGCACACAGCCATTATTATAATTTATTATCATTCACATCATTGCAGCCATTTCATGGCCACCACCTTTGATTTCACAACTTGTTTCACCCAGAAGGCCACACCCTTTTTATACAGCTTGGCTGTTTTTGTGTGGATGTTACCTTACAAAAAAATGATATTGGGGTACCAAATGTTCAGTACACTATAATATTGGTACTAGTAATAGCATGGGTAGCAGTGAAATTTGGGATAAATATCACGAGTGTTGTATTGGAAATTTACCATTTCCAATACAACAAGAGTGGTATTTATCCCAAATTTCACTGCTACCCATGCTATTCCCAGTTAATACCATACTCGCTGCATGCATTAGCGTTGCTATGTACGCAATTTGTCACTATGTACTAAACATGTGTCAACACTAATTGTTAACATAAATTCTAGCCAATGAAATTGCAATTACAACTTTTTCACTGCTACCAGTGAAATACAGGATAAATTTCACTGCTACTATTGAGACTTTTGTATGGGCAGTGAAACAGGTATGGTATTATATTAGTGTACTGTATGCTGAAACATTGAGAGGTATCATACAGTACGATAGTAACTGTATAGTAGGGAGTGGGCGTGGCCCACTAAATAATATCACCTAAAAATCAGCCTCAATTTTCCCTTACGACGATGAGGCAGTATTGGTGAGGTAAAACTAAACCCAAACAAGCTTTCAGATCGACCCGAAACGCTTTCAACAAGTTGCTATGGAATTTTAATTTTTTTTATCCAACAGAATTTTCTACTGACTGACTGAGTAACTGACTGACTGACTAACTAATGCCTTCAGACAAGCGTAACTTGATAATGGCTAAAGTTACGGGCTAGTGTATAATTAATAATCAATAACCACCTCCTACCTGCACCAGATTTTGTCTCATTGGGTGACGGGAAACAAGCAATATAATAATGATGGCCTTATTATTATTACTATTCATAATATTATTATTCTTTCACAGGCATAGCAAAGTTTACAAGGAGAATCCTGGGATAAAAAGTAGCAAGGCTTGCTGAATGGATCATTGTGCATGTTCAATACCTATTTATGATTTCGTTTTCGGATGGAAACAGCCCAAACTGGGCCTTTTCTTCATTCCAAAATACCATTACGTACCAGAAGTCATACAAGATTGCACTCAGAGTTAGGCTTTCCGGGGGGCACTAATAGAATCTGTCCTTATTAAACTCAGTACAAACCAGGAAGCTTAGTCTGTGCTGAAGATTTAGGTTTTTTTGCTCTGTAATTGTTGTACGTGGGTGGGATTAAATACTCTAATAGAACAGTCATGTAAATACTCTAATAATGCAATCAAGTTAATCCTTGCACTGAATTTGACAGTTAAAATCTCTAAGTCATTGTAATCATGTGTATGTGTATGTCTGGTGATCCTCATTAAATGGCATTCGATATTGTTTGAGTGAACATGTGGCGGCTCTACAAACATTACATTCGGCGATTTGTCAATGCCTACAGTACCAACAGTTGGTACTTGATGAAAACTCTGCTTTGGTACCCACCACAAATATGAAGGTCTTTAGGACACCTGGTCCTACAGCCTGTTTAAAGTCATGACCAGAGGTGTTCAAAGTCATGGTTATATCAATAGCAAGATCACTATGGATTGAAGTGAGATAAACAACATGGTTGGCTGCATTCATGGTGAAATTTTTAAAATTGTAGCTTATATTACTAGCCCTGTCCCAGGAAGATTTGCCTATACAAGGCTCACTTGCCTGAGTAGTAAATATGAGCAAGTATTTTTATGCTATTCAATCCAAGTTATCTAGTAGTACAGTATTAATTAAGTAATACGATAAAATCGTAGTGTGTAAGTCTTGCCATGTAAGTCGAAGACATAACAGTAAAAACTAGTGGAATTGTATGCATTAAAATAAAGACAAATTCAAATGGTTAGTGCTCTGCATTTGTAGAATTCCAGAGATTTCCCAGTGATAATCATGTGCAAAGTCACTTAAGGTTACGGAATAGTTTAAAATGCGTGGGCGGAGCAAATTACAAAACCTGCTTTAAACCAAGCAGGGATAAATAATTTCAACAACTGTGTTGTGTTAGCAATACAACTAATTGTGCTTGTTTGTTTTTACTACAGAACAACGACTGTTCTTGGGTGTGTGGTCTACAATAGAGCGATGTTTTATAAAAACGCGCCGCCAAAAACCAGACTAACAGATTACTGAATCCTTATAATTTCAACACAAGTGGCTAAACAACTAAAATATCTAGGTCCTGTGGAAGCAATTTTTTAAGTTACTGGTAGCATAGACGTTTTATTGAACTTTTAGTAGTTTTTTCGAGTGAAACAAGCTCTTTGAAGGCTTGTATCCGAGTCACTTGGGAGAAACACGCCAAAAACGCTTCCACAGGACCTAACAAATTTAATATACAGTATCACTATGCCCCAGAAATGCCAATAGAGCCTACAGCTTTTGCTGTATTTGGCGGCAGAAAAACATGGTAGTGACAGCTGGAGCTGAGCGATGTACGGGCTGGCTTACTTGTGTTACTACAACAAATTGTAGTGTTCCACCTGCCTCAAACTACACTGTAGCTACATAAAAACATTAAATATGAAGGGCTTCATCTTCATTTAAAACTTTTCACGCTGCTAGACTGGTTTTATGGGCTTCTCAAAAAGTATCGATAGGCATTCAAAATTTTGAATGATTGCCCGTGACTATACCGTAACCTTAAGTTTGTGTACCTGTTTGGGGATACTGAGCACCCTTCTGAGTACATAAGTGATGTAAGTGGCTCAGTGTAGTAACTACAAGTCTTGGCTTCATGCAAACAAACTTACAGCTCCTGGAATATGTGCTAATGTGATAACAGACCATAATAAATAAATGTATATGATGCAACAACCAAATTAGTTACTTCCAGAACAAAGAATGCTAGCTGTGCACAGCTTTCAATTTTGTGTCATTGATATAGTATCCATGCTAAAGGATAATAACCAACACTGTACCATATACAATGGAACCTCAGTTATCTGGACCCCAATTATCTGGATTCTTGGTTAACTGAACCACGGAAAAGACTGTTCTATTAGAGTAGTAACTGTTCTATTAGGGTAGTTGATAATACTGATATTTTTAAAATTCTTCATGCTATTTTAAGGTTATTTATACACAGTTTCAGAGATACGGACTTTTCAGACTTATGGACGACCCCTGGTCCCAAGAAGTTCAGATAACTGAGATTCCACTGTATAGTAGTAGCACAAGTCCATCATATGACTGCTACGGTGCTAGTAATTTATTAAACAGTGACATTGAACATTTGCAGCTACTCAGCAAGGTAGATGATTACACAACCAACATGTGGCTAGTACACTTACAGTTCATGATACCCATGGACCTGACCAGCCATACATTTGGAAATGGACCACTGACAACATAATATAGTTTCAAATTCATTGTAAATTGGTAATCTATGTTTTACTTACTTGTTTTCCCACTGGGAATAATGGATGCCATTTCAGTAGCAATGAAACCACATAAACTACTTGAAGTTCACACAAGTAGCTAGCTCCAGGTATATTCTAAACAATGGTATACACACAACTAGTAATCAGGTATAATCTAGATAACAGTATACACAGCAGTATACATCAGTTATCAGTACCCCACTTCTATTCTCAGTTAACCGAAACACAGAAATGACTGCTCTATTAGAGTAGTGACTGTTCTATTAGAGTAGTTGATAATACTGATATTTTTAAAAATGTTTTTAATGGTACATTGAGGTTATTTATACACAGTTTTAAAGATGTGAGCTTTTCAGACTTATGGACCATCCCTGGTCCCAAGAGGTTCGAATAACTGAGGTTCTAAGGAGCAGTGGTCGGTAGACGAACCGAAGGTTCTGACTGAATTTGTTTTATTCCACACGTCTGGTGAGAGTCGACCCACTCACAAGCAGGATGCTTTTTGGAAAGGTGCCAGTGAATTTGTGAAAAGCAGAGGAGGTGCCATCAATGTTGTGAGAAGTGGTAGGTGTTTAGATTGTTAATCATTTAATATAATTTAGCCATCATAGCTGGTGCTTGCTGCAGCAAAGTTACCACCTGACTAGTGAAGATGTATGTTGAAGCAAGTTGTGCATACAATTATGCTTTCTTTGAAACAGATACAAATCACCAAAGGATGCAGAATCATTCTATAATGTTAGAGCACCAATTTACACCAGGTATAATCCTCCGGATCCATGTAATTCAAGCAATGTTAGCTTTGGTGTGCAAACTGATGATATGGAGGCCCCTGCTCTTTTACACGTGTTTAGTAAGTTACCAGCAGACATACATTTGCAAGTGTTATCCATAATGTTCTTGTCATATCTATCAGCTACTTCATCTGTGTCAGTTCCAGACAACTTTCTGTGTCGTGCAGCTGCAGCCATGATCCACTTGCATCATGGTGGATGTACTAACATATTGTATAATCTTACTAAAGGAGTAGGAACTCTGAGACAAGTCAGTAGTGATACTCAATTTCCAATTAAGTGCTACCAATGAGCTTAATTGAGTATGTTACTCAGTTTTTTGCTGCTGATAACTTACAACAAGTAAACATATCAAGTATACTATAATTATTTTCATGCAGATCAGTTGTCCAGCAGAATATCCGTCATGGCAACAGACCATGTACTTTGGCCAGAAATGGCTCCGACTGCATCGTGGGCCCATGTGGAGTGTGAATTCATCTCCTTATAATTTATATACTTAAAGTGTGGCACATAATCAGAATACGATGAATGTTAACTAAACGTAGCTCATTGATATGTTGTATGTCCCATAAGATAATATAAATGAGATTACACATACCTAGCCACTTTACTAGGTGGTCATGATAAAGAGGTAGCTATAGTACGAGTGTTGTATCCTTGACTAGTGTTCGTAGTTACATCCCTTTGTTTTGATTTATGCAAGCATACACATAATGCCTACTGAATTGCTTATTACACATGTTCTTCAACCCAAATAGGCACTTGTCAATGTCCTTGCTGTGTCAGACAGAACATTAAGATATGATTTTGCTGCCTGCAAAACTACATTGTATTCCCAGATACAGGTATATGTTGTATCCTTGAAAGATGATACTTAGTGGTGGAGGCTATTGAAGGTAAACGTTCTTGACAAAGCAGCCAAGGTCAATTCAAACCGAGATTCATAGAAGTGGCTTAAGGCAGACGGTTGTGATGTACTTAACGGGTTGAAAGAGTCCATAAGGATGGAATGGAGTGGAGATGTTGACTTGGCAGATGGCTCTCTCCAGATGCAGCATGAAAAGTACAGACAACATTTGAAACATGCGGGAAGGTTGGGCTTAACCGTGCAAGTGCTAAAGAAGAGTTAGAAGAAGTTCTAACATACTGAAATAAAGATTTGGAGTTTCTTCACTCAGGTATTGTGCATGTATAACATAAGTACCGTACATATTTATATTTCATACCAAATGTTTAGAGCCAAGTGCTGCAAATGATTTGTACTCTGAGAAACTGACACATGCAAAGCAGAGTGAAAAGATGGCATGGAAGATAAAGGAGCTCGAGGAACTCAATGACATAAGGAGAAAACTGTGTGGTGATATTACTCTCCTGATTGTAAAAATTGAGAATGATGACTCTATTTGGATAGTTGAGAACATCCCAGATCAGTTACAGGTTATCCGACAAACTCTTATCACTTTCATTAAGGGATTGACAAGATACCAGCGAACTGCTGCGACACACATCCTGGTCTTTATGATCAGTGATAAAACAAGGAGGATGAAGCCATATGCACTGCCTGTGCAGTGCATACCATAAAAAGGTTTGGCAGATGCCAAAGTACGTGATCTTGCAAATGATGTAATCAGTGAGATGTACAGGCAACAAATGAAAGTTGCAAGTGAAACTTATTAGTGTTAGTATTGTATGCATGCTACATTTTGTACTTGAAGTTTTATACAGTATGTTTGCTTTAATTTAGGTTTCGTAACTGATGGGGAATGGAATTCTCTCCATAGCAGAGGCAACACAAGGCCTTTGTTGGTATTACAGATCCATGCTGATGCAAATTAAGTATTCCAAAATGGCTCTGAAAAAAATTGGCTGGGATGCTTACCTCATTGTGGAATATAACCTGTGAGTGCAGAAGGCGCCAAGTTGGATGACATTATTGAACGACTGAGGTACTGTAACAAACAATGCCTTCTAATTATGCAGAGAAAATCCACACTGATATATTCTTTGGAGTAGCTGAGAGCTGACTGCTGGATTGCACAGACCAGCAGTAATATTCCCAGTTCTATCCACTGAATCGATGATAAAAGAAAGGATTAAACACACCTGGACAGACGGTGTTGTGTTTCGTTTTAACAGCACAGAATTAACGTTTCTTGCATACAGGTAAATATGAAACTAAGGCTGAAAAGCTTCGATCTATTTTGGCCCAACTGGAGTTTCAACACCAAATTAATTACTGGCAGCTGAAAGGAATACCTTTCAAGGACCACCTCTATGCACCAGAAGTACATCCTATAACTGGAGTTGGGTTTTGTGAACGTTAAGATGATGGACAAGTATTCAAGGTATTGTTATACATTTCAGTCCAGATTGATAACCAATTAATTTTCTTTCAGTAAATTAGTCAAAGTCTTAGGCAGGGTGGTCCATGTGACATACAGCTAGAGAGGTTTGAGGAGGCTCTGCATGATATATCATCCAGTTTAAACTATTCAGTCCTTTCTGGAATTAGATTGGCCATTATCTGAAATGCTGAGGTGACCTTCCCTGTCATTACCTTCACTGGTACTAGAAGGGATGTCTGCAGACTCTAGCCAAGTCCATTTCCATACTACAAAGACCTTGCTGTCTTCGATAAGATTATAATCAGTAGTATCCATCGACTAGTTGAATTTCTCTGCCTATTAAATGAATAACAGTGTAGCTAACAGATATTTAACAGAGTCACTTTACATTGAAACATTCTATATGAAGGGTGGAAGGGTATAAACACACCTCGATAATAAAAGCATTTTCCTAGCCGTGCTTTAGCTTGGAAAATGCAGGTAGGGGACAGTCCATATCATCACAATCTTTTGCAAATGCATCCGAGATTTGTAGGTTTCCAGCTTCGTCTTGGTACTGAATTTTGACCTCCACCAGATTGGCACTGTATACAGGGAAACTAGGGGTTACATAGCTTATTGCATTTCTTCTCGATAGAACAGTAATAATCGTAATATCATCGTCTTCCACATTGTCTGTTGCCTCATGCATCACTGGACCTGCCATTATATGCAAAATGCAATTACTACAACAAAAAAAATTTTGATGTGCTTATTACGCTTCCAACCTTCTCTGCAATAACTGTTACTGTAAACAAAGATGATAGTGGCTAGTTTGATGTTACCTTTAAAGACTTCCTGCAGAAATACTGAACTACGTATGTAGCACCAGCTATGATTGACGTATTTGAAAGTATCGTGACCTGTTCAGTATCGTGACTTTAGTACTGATCGATAGTGCTGGGCAGTATTGAAAAATAGCAAAATGGTATATATACCTTCCATAAAAAGTATTAATAAATATCAAGGTATTAATGTTAAAGCCATTAGTATTAAAGTAGCTGCCATTTTCCTCAACAAAAGCACCATATACATCATGGTAGCTCAGCAAACCTCACCACAAACCTCAGATCACAAACTTGTTTACATAGTTTAGTTAGCTGACTACATCACCACCTGCCTACAAACATTGTCACATGTCTGATTACCTGATAAAACAAGCCCACATGGAGGCCATAGTGCCCAGATGGTATGGCAATATTAAATAAAAGCAGGCAGCATCAAAACCAGTATGGCTTAAATATCACAGATTACTAACAATACTGATATATCGCCCAGCTCTACCGATTGAGATACTAAAATGGCAGTATACGTAGCTTATCCCTATTATATAGCAGCGCAGAAATTTCTAAATGTGAATGATCACCGAGTGGTGTACTGTTGATTTCAGCCAGTGTTTATTCTAAGTAGCACATACACAATTGCCTCTATCTAAAAGTGTATCTACTACAACCAGTAGAATATCTTCTGTAGATTTTGATTTTATTAAATTAATAGACTCCGATATATGTTCAACATAGCCGAACTTCCATACAGCAGGATGAGAACAACTTCATACAAACACAAGATCTGCCATGTTGATAAGCTCCTTGGTGAGTAAATTAGATGATGCAACATACAGGAGCCTGGTAGGGTTGAGTTGGACGTAGTGTTTCTTTTCAGAGAAGGTGAGCAAAACATTTCATAGCCTGCAATACTCAGGGTTGGATTGACGTAAATTGTGATAAATTAACTGAATTCCCACTGGAGAAGAGCATAAAACATTAAGGGTGGAAGGTCATGATTAATTCCAGATTGCTGGAAGCTGTCCTCATCAACTGTATGTGGTAATAGAGCAGTTGCACAAATAATTACATTAGAGGTGCTTAGAAAAACGTGTGGCAAGAATCCATTGCCACAATGCATGAAAATTGCGTATTCAATTTGACTTCCACAACTCAACTGTGGATAGCTTAGATACTACAGTGTTACATTCACCTATTATAAGGTATTAATATACTAGAAGGATGAGAGGGTAGCTGGTCTAGAATCTGAAATTACGATAAAATTCCACTTTTTGCTAGCACGCTCACGAAGCCAGATGCCTATTCACACTTACCAATGTGTTAAAAGAGTTTTTCTGACATAATTATAAAGAAAACAGTTTAGCCTCGCCATTTCAACACCCGTTTCGAAAAAGCGTGGGCGAGTACACACTATTTTCAAAATGTAGCCGTTGATGTAGCCACGAAGCAGACCAGCTATTCTCTCACTACTCTAGCATGTTAGTACCTGATAAGACGATTACAATAACAGGAAAATAAAACACAATTTTCCCAGCAGCTGGCTGTATAAATGCCACACGTTTTAGTTGAATGCTGCACCTGTGACATCACTTGCAACCGTTCTATTGTCTAAATAAACAAGCTGGACAAACCCATGAAAACTCAGGTTAGGATTGATACTGACTGCATGTAGCTGGTGTGATTAACTCTTGCAGAAAAAAGATGTACTGCACTTGTAGACTATTACTGATCGTAAATCGTTGATATTTTGTGATTACAATCATCGTTATTGCGTTCACCAGCGCTACACTACGCTGTAGCTATGATCGTGCATGGCAGCCACACCCTTTCTGTGGTTTAGTATGACGGATATAGTACAAGCCAAACATGGTCATGATACACATTTACTCGCTCTCTGTTGTAAACCATAAATCACTGCTTATCCACACGTTAAACTATTGCGTACTGTCATTGGATAGTTGGAATTTAATAAACAACCAATGGTGATGACGCGCGGGAAAAAGTTAAGCATATTGATTCAATTAGCAGTGTTCAAATAGCACAGATCACACTTCACTTACTTTTTCAGCAGCTCAGTATTTTTTTTCACCGGTTAAAATCACTAAGTTCCGTCCACAGGCCTAGGGTTTGTATGTCGTCCGGCATTTCATTTTTCATTAATATAAACGAATGTCTCACGTGAAAATCAACCAATGAAAGGCGAACATTGGAAGGAGTGGCAGCAGACACTTTTCAAATTTTTACGAGGTATTTGATTGGTCATTTTTCACGTGATTTCGCTAACAATAAATCGCACAATTATTATTCTTATTAATGCTTTACATATGTGACCGGGCCTGCGAAAACAGGGCATGTGGGCACAAACTACGCCCCATCACACTTAAGATCATATCTCAGTACTGGAACAGAATATTTACACTCTGTAAATTGCATCATAATGCCAATTAAATGCTGATTAAGAGATGAAAATTGCATTGCCATAGCGTAATGGTATAAAAAGTTATGAGCGATGAAAGTTTGATAAAGTAAGCAAAAATCATGAGCCCACATGCCCTATTTTTGCAGGCCTGGTCACATATACTAACCCCAGTTAGTACATCAGCACTGAAGGTTTGACAGCAACATGTCCTGCAGCCTTTTCAACCCCAGGATTCTATTAATGCTTATAGGTAATATCAACACTCCATTAATCTATTTAGAATTCTTTACTACACTGCTTTCACCAAGATAGAGAGCTCTGACAACTTACTTTTTTGAACGTATGTGTATTACTTGTTTCTGTATAATGTAGACTATGTAGTTGTGTTATACATGTTGTATGTACCTTGAGGAAGCACCCTTGTACAGGCTGAAACTTCTGGTGCAACCCTGTATTTTTAGATAATACTAACTGTTTTGCAATTCACTGCAATTATGCACCTTGAATATATGGCTCTCGTGGCCAGTGGTCTAAGAGTAAAGACTGCACTACACATGTCAATTGCCCATCAAGACTGTCAAGAGGGAACACACAGGTTCTCATTGTAGGTTCATTTGCAACCAGGATCAAAGAAACTTAGTGCCAAGTTAACAGTCAAGGACACTAAAAAATTTAAAACCACAATTGAAATATTTGGCACTATTGTTGCTGCTTAATCACTGGAAAAGGCTGTCACAGATCTACCTATAGTGCACACCTACATGACACTCCTTGTACACAGATATACTAACCCCAGGTTAGTATATCTGTGGCTTGTGTGTACACTGAAATTTAGTAAGTGACGTAGTTTCCACACTTGATTTTAAAGCCCTTTGTGCAATTATAAAACATGGTAATAAACATTCCACAGAAACAACACAAACAGTGACATTCACACACACGTACAATACACAGTACACAAGTACATGGAGCTAATTATTTAAGGTGTGACAATTTCTTCTAATGATTCAGCAACATCACTTTCACCAACACTACAACTGTTTAGTGCTGAGATCACATCATTCCAAGTTCCACCACATTTCTCTCTCAACCATGCCTGGAACATCTTCCTACAAGCTTCTCTAGTCTTCCTCTGACAGTCCTCTTCAATCTGATCCAGTGTGTGTGTGTATTAACACCTAACCTGAGGCCCAGGTTGTACCACTTTGTAGAACAACTACTACCAACATGTTCTAATAGATCTGATAGTGTAGGAGGATCTGTGGAGTATACACATGTTATGATGTATTGTACCTGTAACCTTGTGTAGTATGTGATGTGTATAGTTAATAGGAATATCATTATAACAATAATATGACCCCTACATTGCAACTTTAGTAATGTAGTCAACACATGGCTTGACAAGACCACTACTAGGAAATTAGTTAATAAAGGTGTTTTTCAGATACCAATGTGGTTTTCTAAAAATGCTAAATACCAAAATTAATGTAGTTACATCCCAGTACATGGGAGTGTCAAAGTGCTGTACTGGGTGATATGCATCGGGGATTGCGCATCCGTGGTCATTTGAAAGTTTAGGGAAATCTAAAATAGCCAATGAAATTTGTTTGAGGCACGAGATCAACTGGATCTTGGTGCAAGTCTTGGTGTGGCAGAATGTCCGCGGAAAATACTGGCGGTAATCTCGGTGGTAATAGTACGCCTACAGTCACAACAGTTGTGAATGTGGTGGGAGCAAGGAACACCACAGTGACGTCCAGTGAGCATGGCAAAACTGTGACAGTGCCGGTGTCCAATAATGCACCTGTTGTTCCCCAAGAAACCCACCACCTAGCTACTCAGAATTCTTTGCCGATGTTGTTACAGCTACTCAGTCAAGCGTCAAGAAATACTCACAGCTGTTACTAGTCGCAGTCCTCTTGTGCCAGTGAATACACCAGTAAAACCCACGTTGAGTTCTAATGTTAAAATATTCAACCTACTAAAGAAAAAGGACTTTGAGACTTGTGTTCTTAGAGGAGTGACTAAAGAAGCCATTTTAACACCAACTTTGATGCGAATGGAGTTGAGAAAGCAGTTTGGAGCAAGTTTAATTTCAGCTGACCCGGATTGTTCAATAGGGTACCTAAAAGGTGGTAGCAAACTGACCATATGTTCCTCAGCTGACATCGATGAGGTATGGAAATGTGGTATGAATGGAGAGTGTCACCTTGTGGTGTTATGCACCAAAGCAAAATGAACATAGCAGTGACAGTGATGATCCTTTGCCACAGAGAAAGAAGCGTAAGAAATTAAGTGCACTTGAAGAAAAGAACAAGAGAGTGGAATCTGTAATCTCACAGTTACGGGAAAGGCATGGAACTAGATTTACTAACATTCAGTACAGACTCTGGGGGGAAATGGTTGATGTTGATACTCACAAGTAAGTGTGCATGTGGTAGCTAGTATAATGTGGTGTGTTATGTATAGTTGTACATTATTACAGGTCTTTGGATGATCCACCCGGCATTCCAGCATTCTGTGGTCTCCAGAGGTCGTCAAACAGTAATAGTACTGTACATGCTCTGACAAATGCCATGTCAGAAATGGCAAAGAATATCACTTCAATTAGTGCTGCTCCTAACAAGCCTGATTTATGTACATCAACATCAATCTCACCAGGGAAAGTGGCTAACTTGAGGGCCAGTTACCTACAACAGTTACGAGATCTGTATCAGCTATTTGATTGTGGTGCTATCACACAATCCGAATTTATTGAACAGAAGAAACCTATATTGGACCAACTTACAAAGCTGAAACCTTAACTTTATGTTCAAGACTTCACCCGTAATTCATGATTTTAATATGAATGTGTGTATGCATATGTATGCACATGTCACTGTAGCTTTTGTATCTTCTAATCAGTAAAGTTGAAATACATGTCAATGAAAAATTGAAGTTATCAGTTGTGCATGATATTCTTAGACATATCCAGAAAACTTTATATATTGTCTACAGTTATCCACTGTAACTGACCGAAATGCCATCAGTAATATGCTTGCTATTGACAGTGATGTATTCAGCAATAAGTTATTTGCTTGCAGAAACTGTTTAACTTCTCCAAAAACACACTCTATTGGGTGGTGAATAAGGTGGTAAGAACCTGACCAAGGCTCCAACACCACAAATGGCATTCACGGCAGCATCGGTATGGTGAATGGAAGCGTTGTCCAAAACGACTATGGAATTATGATTAATTCCATCAAATGGCATCAAAAGAGGCAGCAGCTGGGTATACAAAATGTCCAGAAAAGTACCTCCATTGACAGTATTTTCTGTAATGTACACATCCTGCACACCATCCATTGATAGTATGCCTATAGCAGAGTAACGTACTCCCCTGAACTGCAGCTGGTGGTCCTGAGGAGCAAGACCTCGAATGCCATACCCATATTGACGCAATGCATTTCTCCTATCACAGCCTGTTTCGTCTATCCATAAAATCATTGCTGGATCAAATGCAGACATTTCAGCAATGAACTGTGCTCTCAGTAACTCTGATCTTTGTAAAGCTATGTGTGTAATCTTCTGTCAACTGAGCCCAATTTTATTCACTGCACGACATATGGTAGATACATCAACGTGACATCCTGCCTTCTGAAATTCTGCTTGTAGTTCTCTCAGAAATATTCCTGGATTAGACAATATGAGGTCAATTAAAAGGTATTTATCGCTTTCGCTCAGTTTAGAACAGCAACCATTTCGTCGTACTATTTTTTCCACCTGACCCGTAGCGTTAAACCTCTCAGCATACCTCAACACAGTTCTTTCGCTAACAAAAAGTGTCTTGGCCACATCTTCAGCTGGCTTTCTTAAACAAACATGATGCCAGACAATGCGCCACCGCAAATCATTTGAATACGACCAGGGCATTGCTACTTCAATGTGATTGGTTATTAATCACGAGTGATCATGGCCCCAAAACGCTTAAATGACCACGGATGCACAATCCACGATAACTAACTTATCACCCAGTGTGTGGGTTTTCAACTAGTGCATGGGGTGACAAATGAATTAATTAGAATACAGGTGCTAAAATCAGCTAATGGTGGCTTTTTGGCTATGATTCACACCGGGATATAAATTAGTTATATCCAAGTACACTTAAGCAATATCTTAAGTTATCACCCTCATCCCCAGTTTCGCTTCGGACTTGGGTGATAATTATGATGTCTCCCTTGTACTGAGATAAAACTTTAACTAACTAAATTTTTGGTAGTTAAATGGTGGCCACACATGAAGTCAAGCCCATACATGATCATATGTGTCTGTTGAAGTACGTTTGGAAGGAACATTTAATTTGTTCCTACTTAAAATTACTACTAGCACAATGTGGGTATAAATGTAAGAGTGTAAAATATACTATATAAGTGATAAGTACCGAGGTATATTTCATATACCTTACCGTTCTTCAAAAATTCAATACTGCCCATCACTAGCCACAACACACACACACACACACACGCATACACTACACCTACACACACACACGCACACGCACACGCACACACCTACACACACACACACACACACACACACACACACACACACACACATACACACACACACACAGACTACACACACAACACACACTACACCTACACACATACACACACACTACACACACACACACACTACACACACACACACACACTACACCCACACACACGTACGCACAGACACACACACACACTACACCCACACACACATACACAACGCACGCACACACAGACACATACATAAATGCACTAAGGATATTTGTATGTCTGACTTATGCAGGTATTCACATCATCTGGTTCCAGTCTAACAATCATCAATCACTTGACAATTTCCCTTGTTCAGCTTCATTGAGAGATGTCACATTATTCTCATCAGGTGGAGACATCAACATCACTGAGTTGGATATATATTAGAGAAAAGTGAATTGTCATAATCTACACACTTAGTAAGGTCCCAAAGTATACACATACCATAGTAAATTTAGACACACGTGGATGGCCACAATGTACAAGGTGACACAGTGATAACTTATAAACTAACAATGCTTGGTTCATCTATCCTAAACAGTCACATAAAATATTACCAAGCATCACTCGAACAATTAACCTCCTCCCCACCTGCATTAGGGAATTACAAATGATAGGTACAGGTAATCTTGAACTGCCAGACTAATATTATGTGTCTTATCGGTTCACTGATATAAGCACCAGCTCCATACAACTGGTCCAGATGATGACACTACGACCCATTAACAGCTTTACAGCACATCCCAACTGGTAATGAATACAAAATTATCTAATTGAGAGAAAGCAAATAGGTTTTCTGATATCATGTGATGAGGAGCCCCTCCCCTTTCCAGCAACAGGCTATAAACAGATGAAACCTGATAGCCACCAATTTTAATACTACTAAAGACTAAATGCTACTGTTTCCAAACAGATGATACGGAGACCATATTTAGTAGGGAATAAAACATATTTAGAAGAAGCAAGGAGGGACTCCCTTGTACCTACGCAGAAAAACAAAAACAAAAATACCAGCTAATTTACTCTCACCAGACCAATTTCAGTGAATTTTATTTATAATCATCAGTGCATGGCATATACTGTTAAAGCAAGATATTTGTACACGAAGCATAAACATTCACACAATTCCTTGATACATAAATAAACAGCTGGAAGACATCAACAAACTAACTTGGTGCATTTTCAGTATCCTGACAAAGTTGTGTCATCACTGTTACTACAGTATGTCAGCCTCTTCCAAAATGTCTCCAGCAAGATAAGACATGATCCACCATGTTTCTCTAAAATCTTCAAGAACTCGTAAAAACTGTCCGTATGATTAGTGTCTAACTGTTGAGCAATATGTTTCAAGAAACATTCACTATTCTGATCTCAATTGTTCACCATGTTCCCACCAAGGATCTGCTTTGAGATGTCCATGACAACGACTCTGTACCTTGGAATAATGTTCTATACAGCTACAGTACAGCTGTTGTAATAAATTCCTCAGTTAGTTTGAAGCAGTAAGTGCAGCTCATCAGACACAATAGAGAGATATTCACCAGAGGTACCGTAGATTATTGTTGCAGTATTCACCATTATCTTTGAAGTCATCCAGTTCTCCATCATTCTAGATATCACAAGTTTTCAGCTACTGTAATGTGTCATATTCCACAGATAGAACAATTAAATATCTCCCACGAAATTTCTCCCGGTGAATGATCTAACCATTCCATAAACATAGCCCTACAAGCTGTCTTACTGTCCCTACTATCATGTTGAATAGTCTTCAGTTCTTTAGAGTCTACACCAAGTTGTAACCCCATCTCAAACCATTTGGTGGCCATACTGGGAGTGACCAGTTCTGTTAGATTTTCAGAACATCAGATCCTGTAATGAATAATGAATGTCACTGGAACACTATCACATGAAAACACAGGAACATACCAAACATCTGAAGTGTCTTACAGAAACATGATGGGTATACCACAATACAATATTATTACATTATCTGCATAATTGCTAACAGATAACTGTTATTGACAATGCTATAGATTGAATTACACATCAGTGTCTCATTCAAATACTTTGACCCATAACTATACACTAAATAAAGTTTATAATTTGCTTAAAGCTGCACAGTCCAGAAAACTGGACCTAATATACGTGCCTTAGACAAAACACTGTAACTTTCGAAGTGTACTTCCTATGGTTATGTCTACTTGTGATGTAATAAACATTAAAATGGTACCTAGGGTTTTACCCTAACACTAAACTGTAAGACCAAAACCTGCCGTGCAAGTAGCCTTTTGGTAAAGATACACACAAACCCTTTACATACATACCTTTATAAAATCATTCATAAACATGAGTATTTCGGATGTATATTGATAATCAAACTAACAGTCACTATAATGAGATGGTTTTATTAATAAGGTACACAGTATGAACTCTGAACTACACCACAGCTACGTTTGGTCACCACATACTGTACAGTGGCTACTACATGAAATTTCTCTGCCTGCCTGAAATTTCTCTGCCTGCCTGAAATTTCACTGTGTAATAAATAAGAGAATACCCCTCATCCCTAATACTCAACATACAGTAGTGTGTACAATAACGACAGCTAATACAAAAATGGTGGAATTTAGCCCAGCACTGCAACATGGTTAGCTTCCAATGAGTGCTTGAGACTAGAGATGGACCGATACCACTTTTTACCGATACTTCCGATACATAAGTATTTGTACTGAAATTATTTGCCAATTCCGAAACCGATACTAAGCATTGAAACCTAGACAAATTTATTATAGAAATTTCACTGTTGTGATACATAGCTAGCTATTAAAATAATTAAATATCACAGTAATTGATTGATCTCAGTTCAATCAAGTTTCAAAATATTCATTGTATAAACAGCTAAACATCATTGTGGATTACTAATTTCTTGATTTGAGGTAGTTTTCTTGTAAGCTTATTGATTAGGTAATTAATTGCGTGGGCGACCGATGATTATACAATATTTGTACAGCCTTGCAACCAAACCTTTTCATGAAAAAGCAAGCCAAGTAGTCATAAACTTATTTCTTTGAGGAACAACTGCACTGCCATTTAATTACAAAGGATTCATGTGCTCTAATATATTAGAATACACACGGAGCAATTGTAGCAATACTTGGAAAAGAGTAACAAAGGCTTTGTTTTCACTACTTTGCTACTGGAAACTTAGCTAGAGATGGTTTAATAAAAGTGGTGAGAGTCTACTGGTGGTATCTGTACCTTGTATTACCGATACCGATACCGATCCTATACCATTGGTATTGGCATCGATACTGATACTGGTATCGGTCCACCTTTACTTGAGACAGTAAGAAATGGGGACACTAAAGCCCAGCAAATTAACAATAATGTAGAATGGCTATAAGTAGTTAAAACGCTAATGCAATAACACACAGAAATGAGAGAATAAGCACACGCTGTGCTGGTGTTACTACATGACATGGCAATAAGCCTTTTCCATAATGACATCACATTGGTTTTCTATTTGGGGTACTCTTATATTTTCGAGTATTGCGTCCTATGACGACAAGTTTTTCATGAACCATTTAGTTGTTAATAAAGGATGATATTGAAGCCAAGTTACCAGGTATGGTTACAACGTATATAAAGGAATGTTATTACTACTCAGCCTTCAAAACCAGTCAAAATTTTCAAAACCCACGTAGATTATTTAATTTTCCTGTGTTATACCCATATCTGTTAGTTTTAGCTTGATATCTTCTTCCTGAATCACACAAACGATTGATCTTCATTTGTTGCCCAATATTACCTGTACTCGAAAACATTAGAGTCCCCCAAATAGAGGTCGCCATTTTTTGCTCTGACGTCATTATGGGAAAGGCTTATAACTGCAACTATCACATGGTCATCTGCAATAATCACATACCAACCCTAGCATGCACACACACATACACACATTATACAATACATTAATGTTGAGTTTACAACAAAAGCCCTTATGCATACTGACTGGGGGAATACCACATTAAACCATCACAACATATTAGGTCGGTACTGCTGACTGACTAACACACTGAGCTGAATAGCAATCTGGATGGGACCTGGTTTAATTCAAGCACAACATGGGTCAAGAGTACGTATAGTTTTGGATAGCATCTTGTAAAGTGAGAGAATTAGTGAGTATGTAATACACTCCATAGACAGAAAATGAAACATCAACTTGGCATAGCTCAATCAGTTCATACTGTTATTTATTTCGAACCTGCTGTACCCAGGTTAGAAGATATTGTGAACATGGTGATAGTCTCTCAAGAAGACAAAATTTCACCTTATGACATATTAGTAGTAGTACATGTAAATCACTATAGTGACTATGTATATGTGTATATGAAAATATACTTTCGTACAGTGTTTATTTTAGAAATACAGTCAAGACGGGATAAGGATAATAAATTCTTTTGTACAATTTAGTAATCCAGTATGGTTCATGTTGAGTTAGTGAATGTATCCGAGGACACTCAATTTCGGTTAACAATATTAAGTTACTATTGTTGGACCTCAGCAAGGATTTTCTATGTATTCCACAATGTGACCATGATGTATCATACTCCATGATGGCTGGTGACACATTGGAAACTAGTCTAAACTACGGTGGTCATGACACTGTACAGCTTATTCAGCTGGTTCTACACTTTGTTTCCATAGTTATAGTACCTTTTATTAAGTGCTTTAAGCTTATTTGCTTTACTGCCTGCTTCTTTTAGTTTATTACTATTAGATGAGCAAGTTGTCAAGCTTGTATCAGAAACAATAGTGTGAACCGAGTAAGAGTTGAAAATACTCTGGCTAACATATACAGGTGGGCAAGTGAAGTTTTACTTCATTTTTTATATGAGCTAGATGTATAGCTATATTAGATGGATCACATGACTCTTAGCTAGTTATAAACTTACAAAGCTACCAAAAAGATTGATAATTAATAGCATTGATGAGGTAAGTGAAGTGACAGGATGAAAAACTAACAAGTAAGATTATGTCGGCTAAAGGTAAAAATCAGACAATAAAATCTCAGTGATCAATGCAAGACCTTTTACTACAAAAGGAAAAAAGCAGTCTGCAGCTGGTCATGAGAGACACTAGTGTGAGAGTAGAGCACCTATCAATGTTAAGACCCTACCCCCTACTTAATTAGTTGAGGATTTGACAATTAGCAAGAGCACAAGCCCCACTACTTGGGCATATGGTGTTGTCTAACCTCCTACCAATCCTAATCCCTACCTCAGTAAATGGGTGATTCACATGGATGTGACTAAAACACGGAGACTGGAAAATCAACTCACAAACAGACTGAGGGAATTACCTTACTGCAGCTGTTAAATATTTTGCTCTCAACGGCATTGTTCTTCCACCAGATGTCTAAAATAATCTGACACCACAGCAGTATACTGTACTCTCTGGATTTGGCTTAAACTGACATTTGTATCTGATTTGGATTATTCCACCAACCTTCAAATTTGGCTTGTAACAAACTTACCTTTTGTGTTTTCATTTGATTATGTATTTGGTGAATCTTTCTGTAAATTTTCTTTGTACTATTGTTTCATAACCATTTTAAGATCGTGTAAGATTTGTATAGTGTATATTTTTTGTTTCATGACATGTTGTGATTCTGTAGCCCATTTTTATATTTTGTAACCTACTGACCTTATGTAATGCTGCAGGTTACTAGATTTTAATACTAAACTGTTAATTCATCAAAAATATAACATCTCTGTTTTGCTAATGATTAACATAGAGGCACTAATCCGAAAGAGCATGCACTTTAATTAGAAAAATGAGCATTTGTTTAATAAATCAATGTGCTTTAATCAGAAAGTACTGGTCGAGATAATGGGTTGACTTCACTTTCATCACCACACTTAGAAGTCAGCCATTTTGAGTATTGCCATACATGACATGCAAACATGTATTAATGTTTTAAGCACAGGGCATATAAATAATTGTAGTACACACTTTGTGATCATCCCAGCTAAGGGGAAGTGGAATGGCTACTATAAGTGAGTTTGCGTGTAATGTTAGAGCTGCCACTCAGTATAATTGACGTGTTAAGGTAACCTCCTAGTTTGTTTGTGAGTCTATTTTCCACTCCACTCCATGTTTTAGTCACGTCTGATTCATATCACAAGTACAAGTTTGTGTACACTGCGTCATGCACAGCTCAATTTATTAAATGTGACCAACTGAGCAAAAAACTAGTTGTTTTGCACATTCCTCGAATTCCATTTTATTTCATCTGTTATCTATAGTAACAAAGGAGTGGACAGACAAAGTTTCAGCCTTTTGTGATGACTAGTCTTGGAGTTATAGCGGTAGACAGTTGAGAAAGGATTTGTATAGCAACAATACAGTAAATAAATTACAGGCACTTATTTAATTGATCATAGCTCCCGACTGAAACTGACAAACTAAAAAGACAAGAATCAGCTCAGTCTGTTCACCATGACTGGCAGACTGATCAGGGTTGAGTGTTTTCCCTCAAGTCTTCATGTGGACAAAGACCAGAAAATGACAACAGTAAACTTTATTTCTACTGCAGCGTATATAAGTACCCAGAACTCTTGTTCCTTATACCGTATGTATGAAAGATTTTCTTACTCTACACAAATAGATTTGAGTCTCGTTTCAGTGCATACCAAAGCAATTTGTAGCATGCATATTTTTACCAACAGAATTTTGCCAGTTTTTGCTCAGCAGGTTACTGAGCCAAAATCCCCAGTACTAGGGACAGGTAATGCCCAGTACTGCCCCATTATATCTCATACTGGGGTTTACAAATGATACAATACCGAGGTGACTACCCCTTTGTTTATTCTATTTACGATTACTGGGAGTCAGCACAGCTCGGGGACAACACCCAAGCACACACAATAAACAATAGAAAAGTACCTTGTGCTGACGTACTTGAATCATCTTCGGATAGCACTAGATTGATCTTTCTTTTAAGTAGCTAGGTCTTTGTATATGTCTTTATTATTATTATTATTGATTGTTGTGCAGACCTCAAAAGAGTATGGTGCACAAAAAAGGGTACAATTGCTACTGTCAATTACAAAAGAAAAACAAACTTATATAATTATACAATATTTACTATACACAAGACCATATATACACATTGATAAATTATTAAACAGTTACTAGTCCAGCTAGGCTGTGCTTGAATTGGTCAATCTCTGTTAAATCAATCACGTGTTGGGGTAAGGAATTCCAAATATTGATTGCAGAGGGGAAAAAAGAAAATTTATAACAGTCAATTCTAGTCATTGGGGTTAAAAATCTCTTATCATGGCCTCTGGTGTGATGTAGGTTAGGATTAGAAAAAAGGAAATCATCAGCATTAATATCGATTTGGTGAGATATAATTTTAAATAACATTGTAGCCTTCTGTTCATTCCTGCATCTGGCTAAGGTAGGCCAATTAAGGTTAGATAACATTTCAGTGACGCTGGAATATCTAGAATAGTTGTTAAATGCAAACCGTGCTGCTCGTCTTTGGACATTTTCTATGGCATCGATGTCTCTTCGCGTGTGGGGTGACCAGACTGTGTCTGCATATTCTAAGATAGGTTTAATCAGGGCTTTGTAGCAGTTACTTTTGACTTGGAGAGGACACTTGTTCAAGTTACGTTGCAAGAAGCATTTGGTGTTATTGGCCTTTTTAGTAATTTGTTTAATGTGCTCTGACCAGGATAAGCTTTTGTCGATAGTTACACCTAGATACTTAGCATGTGTTACCTCTTTTATAGTTTTACTTTGCAGTGTGTATTGAGCTAGTATTGGGTGCTTCTTGTTAGTGATTCTAAGAAATTCACATTTTTGTAAGTTGAATGACATTTTCCAGTCAGCTGCCCATTGTTCTAAAGTGTTAAGATCCTGTTGTAATCTGTGACAGTCAGCTTGGGAATGAATCGTAGTATACAATAGCACGTCATCAGCATAAAGTTTTATCTTAGATGTAATTCGGTTAGGCAGGTCATTAATAAAGCAAAGGAACAATAGGGGAGCGAGGACTGTCCCCTGAGGAACACCAGATGATACCCCAGTCAGGTCACTTTGTTGACCGTCAACTACTACACATTGGGATCTGTTTAACATAAAGTTCTTTATCCAATCTAGTATATCTCCTCGAATGCCATAATGATGAAGCTTGTGAAATAGATGGTAATGGGACACTTTGTCAAATGCTTTTGAAAAATCTAAAAATATTACATCAGACTGCTCTCCATTGTTCAAGGTTTCAGCAAAATCATTTACAGCTAATATCAGTTGGGACTCGCATGATCTTAAGCGACGAAAGCCATGTTGTTGGTCACATAAAATGTTATGGTGAGATAAATGAGCAAATACATGTGAATAAACTATGTGTTCAAGAATTTTTGAGCAAATGCATGTCAAGGAAATGGGTCTGTAGTTATTAGGGATAGCACGGTTACCCTTCTTAAAAATGGGTACAATATATGCCCTTTTCCATTTAGCGAGATACGCGTATGCTCCGCCATGTTCTTCAATCATTTTTAGCATATTGCGGAACGTGTGTGTCTTCTTAGACGACTCTAAAGGGACAGCGACAAACTGTAGGAAACGACGAGCATTCTCTTGTTACGTGTCTGCAGCCATTATGCGTCTTGTTCTGTAAAGTTCCCTATCTTGGCCGATACGAACTTCACCATCAACGTCTCAACTGATAATGCATCTATCAGTTTGGGGTACTGTTCTACAAACACTTCCAGACATACTTCGGCAGCACAGTCTTGACTTCTTTTGCTACAGCCATTTCAAACACGCGCACTCTAAGTTAGCGCTGCAAAACGCTAATTAAATAAATTAAAGCGCATCCACGATTTGCAGGGGCGTGTCCAGGGGGGTTCAAAGGGTTCCATGGAACCTCCCTTTTGAAAGAGCCTATCTTACTCGAGATACTCTAATAGAGCAGTCAAATCGAGATACTCTAATAGAGCATTCAAATCGGCAATAGAGCAGTCACGGTGGTCTTTTGAGTAGCAGTGTTTCAAGCTATGTACCTAGTTATAAATATAGTTGATGAGGGCATCTGTGGTGAGGGGCAACTGTAGATTGCAAGGCCATAAAAATTCGCAACAGTCAAATCTTCGTCAACAAGCTCCTACATGGTAAAGTTATCGATTTCAAATACATTCAATCCTCTAGCAACCTACCTACAAGTACTCCTACGAATAGTACTGCTCCTGATTCTATGGAGCACCAGTCTTCCTCTCAATGATTACCTCATCAAACAGCATCATGTAATCATAAGGCTAATTCCCTGAAGTGTCTCACGATTAATTATCAAAGTATTTACCCCAAGAAAGATGTATTTGCTGTCCTTGTAAATCAAATTCATCCTGACTTAATCTTTGGTTGTGAATCATGGCTATCTCCTTCTGTACACTTTTTGACTGGAATCATCGGATAATTCTTTACTACCTGATGTTGTACTCTTGTTTGGAAACTGTTAAGACTCAAAAGTATTTGGTAATAACTATTGATGATCAGCTGCAATGAGACATCATGTTTCAGCTGTTTGTAAACAACTCTCACTCCATCTGTTTTGGGTAAATTCCCAGACACAGCTTGCCAAGTACAGTTATCAAGATGTTGATTGATTCCATAGTTTTGTCTTGCCTTAATTATGCATTGCCAGCATGGTGCCTGGTTACTCACTCCAGCATCTGCAAAGACTGCTAAATTGGGGAGTCTGCATTGCTGCATCACTGCACAAGTATGATCATGTTTTTGTTCATCGAGCTAGTACAGTCTCAGATTCAGTATCATCTTTATGTGTCATCTATAAACAGTACAGTCCTCCTCAAGGTATGTTTCTTGACCCTCCAATTGAATTTGGTACCAGGCATAATTACTGTAGTAGACATGAGAATTGATGGATTGCTAGAGGCTAACAAAAACTCAGAGACCTTTTCAAAATGTGGCTGGAAAGTTGTGGAATGAACGGCCAGAAGTAGCTACTTCATCTAACTTTCCCGCTACAGCTTATGGTGATTTTTAAAAACTGTTTCTTAAAATTAGTTTTTGTAGTTGTGCATATATGTTGTGTGTTTGTATATTCATGCGGCGTTTGTATGTGGTTGTATATTTCTTGTATATGTATGTGTTTGTAAACTGTGTATGTGTATGTTGTATTATTTCATGTGCACGCATGTGTGTGTTCCAGTGTGGAAGAACAGCTAGTCCGAGCACTGGAGTTTAAACTAATAATCAATCAATCAATCCTGCAGTATTTATTGCAAGGGACAACAGCTGCAGCTGGGCTCCCAATAGTGATAAAAGTTTACAATTCTATACCTTCTTCTCCCAATAGCCAAACTGTCCAATTGTCACAATAGTTTGTTTCATTACATTTAACTTTCCTTGCACTTGTACTGTATGAATTCTTTTATCAGTTTATTTTCTTCAGTGTTTAGCAGTTAAGTTATTGAGTAAAACTTAGTATGTGTGTTGTTTAGGCAAGGATGATATTGACAAAAATGGGAGTTTGTAAAAGACGGAATAAGGAATAGCGGAATAACGGAATAACTCGCATCACAACGAATGGGCATTTATATGGCTTATGCAATGTTAGGGTGATTGTACTGTTACAGCTGTGAACTCATCCTTCGTAGATATCCTTACAATGTTAGGGCGATTGCGTGTACTGTTACAGTTGTGAACCACACTGCTTCGTCGCTCATAGCCGTCCTAGCGAAGTGATTAATATATGCTCTTACTACTACTGTATATGTAGATAAGTATCATTGCGCTAGCACAGCTAGAATATACAGTAGTTAGCTATTAGTTTCGTTTTAAGTCTTCATCCTTCCAGTGGAGGGATGAAACGAAACGGCTGTCACACCCCCTTTTGCTTGCGACATTGGTACCATACTTTACATACAGTAGTGGCTAGTAAGAGCTCAGTATAATCAAATGTAATTTTGCACTTCGTAAGCGGGTACTGTATGTTAAGTATGGTACCAAAGTCATGAGCAAAGGGGGCGTGGCAGTCGTTTCGTTTCATCCCTCCACTGGAAGGATGAAGACTCGAAAACGAAACTAATAGCTAACTATTGTATATTCTAGCTTAGTTACATACAGTAGTAGTAAGAGCGTATAGTAATAATTTCGCTAGGACATCTATGACGAAGCAGTGTAGTTCACAGCTGTAACAGTACACGCAATTACCCTACATTGTAAGGATATCTACGAAGGATGAATTCACAGCTGTAACAGTACAATCACCCTAACATTGCATAAGCCATATAAATGCCCGTTCGTTGTGATGCAAGTTATTCCGTTATTCCGCTATTCCTTATTCCGTCTTTTACAAACTCCCGACAAAAATATCACATTCACTAATTAGCTTCCATATACTTTTCACTGAGTTACGGTAATGTAGTGACCACGCAATGTTATAAGTCCAATGATGTGACTCTTTACCTCATCAATTCTGTATCACTTCAAGATGTCCTTTTGTGGTGATCGATTCCAACAGCTAACACATTGCAAATTAAGAGCAATATTTTTATTAGATGATAACAAGCAAAATCATTTTTTTTAATGTAGTAGTTACAGTATATAATGACCACGAGGAATTTGCCTGATATATATGTCCAAGCCTGAGGGCTGCCCAAGGTAGGGTCCGCAATCCGAAAAATCAACTTCTACAAATCAATCCCCCTACCATGGTGGGATGTTCATTGTAGTATCCCATTGCTTGATCCACCATGAAAGCGGTGGCACTGTTCTATACCATATGCGTATTTTGTACCGTACGCGTATGGTATGTACCATACGCGTATGGTACATACCATACGCGTACGGTACGATTTTCCGTACCATACGCGTACGGTATAGACATACGCGTATGGTACGTACCATATGCGTATTATGCCTTTTCTCAGTATCTTCTAGCCTTGCCATCACCTAGCTACAATGGGCTGTCTTTACAAGCATTTCTAGCTGAGCAAACTTAGAACACAACACAATAATCTGCTTACTACTGAGCTGTAACTATAAATTTATTCATCAGCACACTGCATGCATTTTATCCTTGCCATGTATGCCCATGCATTTCCCACTATAGTCCTATACTAATGTACCTAAATCTTATGTAGCTACATGATCTCACTTTGTCTGCAGAACTTTACATAAATGGTACTGTGCATGTATGCTACTTTATACAGTAGCTATCAGAAGCATGCAGATGGTCTTATATATATATATATACTCAATTATAAGTGTGGATAACTGACAATTTACAACAGAATTGGGTAAATAAGCAAGGAGAGCAATTACAACATACATGGTAGCTAGTAAGTTCTAACTGAATTATACATAATTATACTGCTTGTGCAAAGCTAATAACTGGAAAAATGAACTTCGTAAGTGTCATCAGTTGTGCAACATGGCTCCTCACTATATTTGCATTTTTATATACTATGTACACTCTTCTTCTTTTGAAGATCCAATGTCTTGTTTACGTACTTTTCTTGTTTATACATACTGTAAATAGTATATTCATCACACTGGACCTACAAGCACAAATTAATGTGGATGTTGTTAACTTTAAAGAATACATTCAGATAAGAGTAGCTAAACACATTGTCTTCCCATCCACAAGCATGACAGTAAGTAGCAAGTAGCTAAACAACGTACTTAACAATAATAAAACAATGCTATATACATTCATTACTGAACTATACATTAGAACTCATAAACTCACCATAAAATCTCTGCCATGTTATGTTTTCCTACTTCATCTCAGCAGGCAATGTACATGCCTCATTCAATAACAAAGATTCAGCGAACTACAGTTTTAAAAAATTTATTGCACAATTAATTACTATGCACATCAGTCTTAGAGTATAGCATGTCTAATATTGCTATATTAAGCTACAGCCATGCAGATTTACATTAATTTGCAAACTAAAAACATTACTTTCTCTACAGTTATATCTCTTTGCTACCTCCCTCAATGTTATTGTATCAGCATTCTCCAGGTCTTCCTCTGTTTGAGCAATCATTATACATTGTACTTCTCGAGCTCATCTGATTAAAATTGTCTGTTCAACACACCTTTAGTGCCACCAGGCATAAATATCCATTTTTAAGTGGAAGCTAGAGTACTAACAAATTAAAGGTAAACAATAGATTATATGTAGCAACAATAGAATAAAATATTTAATGAAATAATATATATATGCCTGAAAAAATTGGCTCCATTTGCCAATGGATGCAAATTATTTAATATGGTTGCTATGTTGTAACCAATCAGAATGCAGTATATGGATAATTATATCAAAATCTTATGTTTATATTTAGCTACAATGCTACCTCTATACTGGCTTAGTGTTTATATCACTATGCATTCCAGATATATTCATTGAAAAATCGCGAATATCAATATGCTGGCACAATTCTACAGCCTAAAAGAAATGAATGTCTTTTGTCCTAAATAATGCTTTAGAAGATCAAACTTCAAATTTCAGTTTCTGAGTAAGACAAGGAGCATACTGCTCTTGTTTTATGTTGGAGGGATAATTGGGAACCTTTAAACCCAAACACATTTTTACAAAGTTCATATATACAAGTATAGAGAAACCCCTAGTAGAGTTTTGGGTAATATCGCTCTATATAGCTTTTAATTATTGTACTAATCTTTGACTATCTTCAGGAGTATTTGTAAACACATAAATATTATGTGTGGGTATTGTTCTAATTGTAGGGAAGTGTAGGCAGACTATTTATAGGCAAAACAGACTACTGTATATAATATTATTAATCAATAACTGAAAGTACACAATAACAACTAACTGTTACAACTACAGTACACAATATTAATGTTATACAGGTATGTATAAATTACATTATATTACATCATGTCACATCATTACATTACTTCATTAACTCTATTATAGATATGAAGGAGGAGTAGCATTTGTAATAATGGCCTAGTTTTGAATTTTCATTGTATCAACAATGGATCATGAATCCAATAAGAAGCAATATATGTGTATAGCAATTGCAGCCACAATGTACTGTGTGGAAGAAGAAACAAAAATTAAAATTTACCACACGTTGTCAGTGTGTGCAGTTGCTATGCAACAGCTGGATAATTTGTGACTGGATTTGCAAAAAGGTACCTTTTTCACAGACAAAATTTGACCCATGCATATTTTGAAATTCGGGGTTTCATAAGTTTTTGAACATATACCTTATAATTGCGCATGCCTGCATGCAATTATCCATGAGTGTACAGTAGCTACTAGTATCTATCTACATTTTGATACTAAGAGCAAGTTTATCAGTGTAAGGAGTCAAGTGTTACATCATTTTATTTGCTGGTATGTAAAATGTGTGGAAAAGGTACCTTTTCACAAATCTGGTCATTTTAACTCAACTATATTCTAAAGAACGCATACAGTATACCAGCTTGTGTACTTTCAAATCAATTACACTGTGGATAAATGAAGTCATTTATTATAAAAATGCAAGATGGAAATCCATGACAAATGAGGCAGTAGACAGCAGGACGAGGCAATAAATCAATATGTACAAAAGTCAGAAGACATCAAGAAAATAATCCACAGGTGCTTACATAACCATACGGGTGATAGCTCTATTACATGTATTTTGTGGAACTGTCAGATACTTTGATGAAATGAAATGAACAGAAAGACTAGCCCCTCCCCCATCCCTCTTCCCCGAACAAAAATGAAAGCAGAGTGCCATCAGGCGTAGTCAATAGGTACGGCAGTGCAAAAACCTTCTGCTTGATAAAGTTGATATTATACGCATACCAGGTTAGCTATACTCAGATGGTACGATTTTCCGTACCATACGCGTATGGTTGTACCGTACGCGTATAGGCATATGGTATGTACCATACGCGTATGGTACAAAATACGCATATGGTATAGAACAGCACGATTGTTGTCTTCACAGAAATATCATTTTCAGTATCTCACAACTGATGCAAGATTTATTTTTAAAATTTCGTGCTCCACACAAAGGACCGGATGAAACTTGCTACTTAGCCACATTGTATCCAGAGTTGTTGTAGTTGAAAACTACGCACAGAAATAAGTAAATGATTTGCTGGGTGCCCGGCACAGGGTTGCTTTCTTTGAAAAAACAGACAAAGAAATACGAAGTTTCGAGTTCAAACTTCCCTACCACCCAGGGCAAGAGAAGCCAACTATTCCTCATAGTGTTTCAATACGGTTGAGTGCATAGTCCGTCTATGCTGTTAGTTTGGAAAAGATCTGAGACTTCTCACCATCTGGGTGACGAGCGTCAAAATTTTCTGCAGCATCAAAGAATTGTGTCGCGCTTTCTAGCCATTTCCAGCGCTTCTGCAGCCTCAACAATCATCAATTATAGACTAAAACTATGGCAAAAGATGTCCCTGAACGTCTGATAATAGCGGTTGTCAATTATTGCTTCATCCACAGCTTCCACGTCTCGCTCTAAGCTATGTATCAAGGGAGGCAGCAAAATCGTTCAAAATTGAGTTCACCTCTCACGCTCCACAGCAGCTTCAAATCTTCACTAGATCACCCTACATCACCATTATGCTGCAAAACATCCCAAAACAAACCGAAAAATGCACAAAATCCTTCATTTTTGATTCGAGCTGGGTGGAGCTCCTGGTGAGCTGCTGGTATACTGCATCATATGAAATCACAGAAATACCAACTACTACTACTACCAAACGTTTTGGACCATCTTTTATCATCATTCTAATCAAAATTAAGTGACCAGTGTGGCATCAGAAGTACTGGAAAGCACTTTGGTACCATTGAGAGAATCCCTTGAAATGATGCACGAAATTTTTGACGTTCTTCACCCAGATGGTGAGAAGTCTCAGATCCTTTCCAGACTAACAGCATAGACAGACTATGCATCCAACCTTATCACATCACTATGAGGAAGAGTTGGCTTTTCTTATCTTGGCTGGTAGGGCAGTTTGAATTTGAAAATTCGTATTTTGTTTTCTGCTTTTTGAGAGAAAGCAACCCTGTGCCGGTAACCCAGTGAATCATTTGCGTATTACTGTGCGTACTTTTTAACTAAATTAACTCTAGATAATACCTAGCTAAGCAGCAGGTTCTATCCTGTTGTTTGTGTGGAGCACGAAATTTAAAAAATAATTTTTGCATCTCATGAAATACTAAAATCGATAGCTCTGTGAAGACAACAATCGTGCCTCCTGTTTCATGGTGGATCTAGCAATGGGATACTACAATGAACATCCCACAATGGTAGGGGGATTGATTTGTGAAAGTTGATTTTTCGGATTGCGGACCCTACCCAAGGGCACGAGCATATATATCAGGCGAACCCCAAGTGGCCATGGTATGGTGCAACTCAACAATTATCGACCAGTGAGTCATAAATTAGTCATACATCGTAGAACAGTGAAATGTTCGACATAATTAGATTAACTATCTCCCAATATAGGTTCCAAAAATCAATTCCACAATCAAAACTATACAAAAATAGTGTCGATTATAGCTACGGGCATACGTTCATCGATTATCAACCTTCTCTATCTACATATTAACAACTCACCTATTAATATCAATTATCTATTATCGACATATTACAAGAAATGGAAAAATGTTTTGTTATGAATTTAATAAAGTAATACAACTATGCAAGCAATCTATCATGAGAAGGGCTTACGCCTAAAAAATAAATTGGTGTGAACCTACAGTTTAAGAGTTATGCACTAATTTATACTTACAGATTCCACACACATACAGGTCATCATTAACTTGTAAGCACTGGTTGTGCATTAACTTCTTGCACTGTTCGTCAATACACTGAACCCATTCCTTCATCAGCTTCCCAGCACTTGACAAGTCATCCTGGTATAATATAGCACATTTGTCGCTAGAAATTTCCTTGTCTTGTACACCATATCAGGAGTGTAGCCAGACGTTTTTTGAAGGGGGTTCGGATTTAAAGTGGAATGTCTTAAGGGGAAGGCCTGGATGCTTCCCCTAAGTTTGAATGAAAATGATGCATACACAAAATGTACCCTTAGGCAGTAACATTAGAAGGTGCTGTTTGTGCATCTACAGTAACTAGCTAAAACCTACACACTGCTACTTATGCAGCTTATAGAAACTATAAACCTATTGTAAAACTAACTAATCTTCACTTCCAGACAGCATACCAACAGCCAACTTCAATTTCCTAGCACACGGAATCCCTAGTCCCTTAGTTGGCAATACTTCTTTCCAGCTATACATTAGTCCTGGCCGGTCCTCCTGCGGATTTTCAATAACTTCAGACTTGGTCTGTCCAAATCTCGTGTAGCTCCACTAAAACAACACACTCTACCCAAGCTGGAGCTCATGGCTACAGCCATAGCAACTCGCCTAGGTTCCTTTGTAGCAGACTCTCTCAGCCACAACACCATCATTCACTATTGGTCTGATAGCCAGATAGTTCTTTGCTCGCTCCAAAGCAAGAAAAAGCTGAAACCATTTTGTTGAACACAGAGTTAAAGAAATTCTAGCTATCTCATCAACTTGGAGATACTGCCCAACTGCTTATAATCCAGCAGATCTCTTGACTCGAGGATTACCAGCTGAGCAATTGGTTAACTCAACACTGTGGAGACATGGCCCTCTATTGCTATCGTTTCCCACTGAATGACCCACCTGAAACCCTTCAGAAGCCATACCTGTGCAGGCTAACATTGTTGAAGAATCTCTGTCATCTGCTAGCATCCACAGCACAACTATATTGCCACCTACCGATGGTATACACACTTTAATTGTGACTGAATTTGACAAAACAAGGCTTCGACGCACAAAGCTTTGTTAGGAGATATGGCGATTTTAAGGAATCATTGTGTAATAACTTCCCAGTGCCTACAGCTGTGCAAACAAAATTTGCACCAATTGTTCATCTGTTCACTAGCTATCACTGAGTGGGTGTATACATTTCTGATGCCCAAAATTTGCCCTGTTTTGAGCAGCTTTTTTCGAGCGGGTAATAATATCACAGGTGGTAGTAATAGGGTAGGAGGGTGGGGGTGGACGGTGGTCTTAATATACGGGTATAGAATGAAGTAAGAAGACGATTGGAATCCAGAAGCCAAGTTTGGGCTCTCCATGGCCATCCATGGCCCTCAAATTACTCCAAATTGACTGAGAATACTATTGGCAAGCTCTCTGTGAAGTCCCAGCTCACTGCACACCATTATCACAAAGCCATGGCCATTTAATGGTGCCAATCTCACACTCGTGGCTTTGACAGGGTCGGAAGAAAGCTGCTACAGAAACCAGACCTGCCAGTGCTGAAGGAACTACAGTGTGAAATATGATAGTGTATTAGACCAGCAATCCATTTCTGGTAAAATCGTCTGGGGTACCGCAGGGAAGCATTTTGGGACCATTGTTCTTCATTGCTTATATTAATGACATATCTCAATATATATCTTTCTCAAAGTTATTCTTATTTGCAGACGACGCCAAGCTTACCAAAATTATTAACTCTCTTCAGGACAATAAATCCCTCCAAGAAGACCTCTGCTCATTTATTACCTGGAGCTCACATTGGAACCTCTTCATTAATTATGATAAAACATTTTTACTCCGATTATTCTCATCGTACAGTAGACCCTCGGTTATCCGGCCCCCGTTTATCCGGAACCTCGATTATCCGGAATTGAAAATGACTGTTCTATTAGAGTATTTTGAGTATAGGTGTGCGTTCTATTAGAGTATTTCAACGGAGCTCTGTATATAAATGTATGGGCTTCAATTATCCGAACTATTCACTGAGAAAAAAGGGGTTCGTATAACCGAGGGTCTACTGTATTTGGTTCATGAATTCACCTATGAATCCCCCAACAGCTCATCCATAAACATTGTCACTTCTCAGAAAGATCTAGGTATTTACATCAGTAGTGACCTTTCATGGACTCACCATCACAATACTATAGTCGCTAAGGCCTACAAGATGTTAGGACTCCTGAGGCGCACATTTGGTGCCTTTCACTCCATTACAACTAAGAAACAACTATATTTGACGCTTGTTTGCTCTCAGTTAACCTACTGTTCACAACTCTGGAGACCACAGTTAACTAAAGATATTACTTCCTTTGAAAGGGTTCAAAGACGCGCTACAAAGTTTATTCTAAATGATTACGATTCTGATTATAAGTCTCGTTTAATTACCTTAAATGTACTTCCATTGATGATGAGATATGAACTAGCTGATATTTTATTTTTTATTAAAAGTCTCAAGAATCCTACTGCAAATTTCAACATTACTGACTTTGTGATTTTCTCCTGCAGTTCAACCAGATCTTCTACCCACAATAAATTACAACATGTTAGACAATTTAACAACCGTGACAGACATTTTTATTTTTGTAGACTACCTCGTTTGTGGAATTCTCTTCCCCCGTTAAACATTGAATCTTCAGTTGCTTCTCTCGAACGTCAACTAAAATCAATATTTTATAATCACTTCTTAGAAAATTTTGATTCTTCTAACCCTTGTACATATCATTACTCATGTCCTTGCTGTAAATGTATGCATACACCGCACACACCCCTATATAATTAATTGTAATTACACCTACTTTTAGTTTTAAACTTTTTAGGCTACTAGCTATGCTAGTAGACCTTCAGTGTATTCCTAACTAATTTCCGTCTTTGTAATCATATCCCTATTTGTATCGTACACTGTAAAGCATTATAATAATAATAATAATAATAGTAAGTTTGATTTTGTGTGTGTGGAAGCCTTGTTATATGAAATCCGGTCACAATTGATCCTTCTATTTACAGCAGGTACTCCAAGTTACTAGACGTAACTGCTTATGTCCTTCATTTTGCCCACGAAACCACGCAAACGTTATTCAAGCTTAAGGGACCTTTAACACCCTATGAACTGTCCATTGTCAATATTCAGTGGGTATCCAGTACTTAACTTCTGATCAATGCTTTCCAGAGGAAATAAACAGCCTACATTCCAAAACTCACTCCTCGCAGCCACCACTGGTGTGACAACTTCGACTGTCTCTTGACCACACTGGCCTGATCTGTTGTGGTGGTAGGATCCACAACGGCATTGAAACCGGGTCGGGTCACCCGGGTCCGACCCGGTTTACAAATTATCCGGGTCTGACCCGGATTGGATCACGTGAGAAACAAAATTGTCCGTTTGACGACGTGGAAACTTATAAACGCTTTACAGCTCATTTACAGGGTTACTAAATCACTTTACAGCTCATTTTCAGGGTTACTAAATCACTTAGTCACCTGACATGCTCATTTAGTCACCTACACATGTCCATTTAGTAACCCGCCCTCAGGCAATTTGTACTTGAAAAATAATTATAACACGAAAGATACACTGGAGCCAATATCAGCACTGAAACGGGATGTTTTCCAAGTAAGGCCCCTATTTGGTGATTATTAGTTTCTCATCCACCGCCCGCATCCTCCTTAAGCTACCGCATGGTAAGCCATTATTTACTCTGCGCATGCTCAGAAGAACACGTGATACCAAACTGTTATAATTTTTGTTGATGAACGCTACAATGCGCTATATATCACCAGGAGAACTGTTGTCTTCCTTAGCAAATTGCTGCAGTGCCAGTTGCAATCGTGCTCTATCGACTTCATCAATGCAGGCTTTCAGTTGACTGTCGAAAAACAGTTGGCGATCACGAAAAGTAGTGAAGGAAATGTTTGTAGTAAGAAAAAAAAGACAATTTGGACAAGGTCTGTACATCAGTGTGTTAATATTATAAAATAATGGTATAATGGTAATACCCTCCCGCCCGCATCATAATAATTAGAAAGCTGGATGAGAAACTAATAATCACCGAATAGGGGCCTAAGAGGGATAGGGTATAGATGAGCTCAGCGGCGGAGGAAGTAGTTGATATGAGGGGGGGCTCTGCTGAGCTGACCCAGACTTATTTCTATAGTTTGGTAAAGTGAGACCAAAAAAAAAAAAAAAAAAAAAAAAAAAAAAAAGAAAGGTCACAACCAACTCACAAGAGCTTTCCACCTCAGCAGCTACCATTTCTAACTGATAAACTACATAAAAATCCTTACATAGCTCGCTACACACTGACTACTTTATTAGAGTGACTGCTCTATTAGAGTATCTCGATCTTTATCACGGTTTTCAGCCCCACTCCAAGAAAGATAATTTCGGTGTGATATCATTCTGAGGGGGGGCTAAGCCCCCCCTCAGCAGACCTAGGGGGGGCTTTAGCCCCCTAGCCCCCCCCCCCCTTTCCGCCGCCTATGGATGAGCTGCAGATTGAAATTGCATCTGACAATGAAATAGCAGATATTTGATAAATGTGATAATATCAAGTTCCATACAAAATGGTATGAAAGAGTTCTTTAGCATTACTTAGGTACAGTAGTCTTAGTAACTACATACACAGAGACACAGTGTCACACACAACATACCTCGATCCCTACAAAAAAAAGCAAAATCTTAGTTGTTGATATGTACTTGGCTAAGATTACAGCTATGTATGTTTGGGATAACATGGTCACTATATATAATCAATGAGATAACAGAACCTACGCATGACATATGGTTGCTATGTTACAGATACAGTATGTAAGTATGCATGTACAAATGGTACTTCACCGGAACACATGTAAGCCCATTTGAGAGTCTAGTGTTGCATGGAGACAGCAGGTCTCAATGGTAAGTGACTATACCACAGAACAAGCAATGAATTACATTATACAAGAAAAGAATGTAGTGTGTTAGCTTAAAAATAGGATAGCATTGGCTTAAGAGGAAGCCATGGAAGCAACGCTGTTGATAGTCATCCTCCTACGAGTACAATGATGTGGTTTATCTGGCACATAGAGCAACAACAAACTTCCTTTGGTCAATACACACCAGGAGAGAAGCAGCATTACCAAGAACAGATGAGCTTACATGAAATATGTGGTATACCATATCTATAAGCAATTGTTCACCACTGAGTCACTAATTATACAATAAAACTTCCAATTGTTCATTAATTTGTTTACTACATAAAGTAATTGTGAATGAAACTACAAGAACCCCACTTGTTTGCACATTTTTTGAATTCCATCATGAAACATGCTAGTGGTTAATAACAAGGATCGCCCATGTTTTCTTCATATTTTTTTTTTGCAAAACTCCTAATACAACACACACACACATACACACACACCAAAAAACCAACTTGGAAAGCATCCTTCAACTAAAACAACCCTATGGTGGTTCTTTGCAAGGACCATAGGCCTATTAGTGAGTATCAAGGAAACAGCCTGTGCATTTGTGGCAACAGTGAAGTCTACCATTTTGTTCAAATTATTCATATTACTTTGCTTTGCAGGTCTACAGCAAAAATTATCCATTTTTCATGATAAAAACCATATAGCTGTGTTTGTTGAGTCCTTCCGCATGTCCATGACCTATTAGTAAACCCATATTCCACAGATCACCAACCAGCCTCCACCTTGATAAATTCTCTTTGCCATGCAATTCCGTATGCTAAAGAAGTCATATACATAACACAAGATTCTTGTGCGTGTTCAACAATGTTGCACTGTTAAGGCCTAGAGCAATTTTCATGCTTATATCATGTACAACGATTTAATGATTAATGATTAGAAGGGAAACTACATCACCTTAAAGAACTGCTTTTCAGCAGTGTCCCCTAGAGCGCATCTGGTGAGTCCTTATTCTTGTACATAAGTGATTTACTACAAGAAGTCATACCTAAGTACCCATGTTTGTATGCAGTCCAGGTTTTATTTTCCACAATGGCCACAACATGTACAGTAGTCTCATGTCCAGCAGGCCAAGGGCTATGCCGATAGAGAAAACTTTGCTTGGTGACAATGCTTGAATTTCTTGGTCCCAGAAATGAGATCTAGCCCAAATATCAGCTGGCCATTTAGAATCAAGGAGTTGCATAATAATTTAAAATCATGCAGTAGTAAAATGTTTAGGAATAAAGTAAAAAGCAATGTATATACTAGAGACAATTTAAAGGCCATTGTTTTAATTCTGGTGTCATGATTCCATAAGGCAAGATCGGAAAACAGCACTAGACAGTAAATATCTTCGACAACCAAGGAGAGAACTTTTATAATGAAACGATGTCTGCTTTTCTAATACACTCAAACAATTATGTAACTCCATTTTTCCCTTTGCTGTTTTTGGTGTATGTTAACGACATGCCATCTCAAGTGAAAAATGGCCACCTCTTGCAATACACGGATGATACTGCAATGATATGTTCTGCTGCTAGCCCTGAGGTTGCTCACCGATTGTTGTCTGGGGATTTGTTGTGTCTTACAAGGTGGATTACACAGAGTTGAATAGTCTAGTGTGATGTGGTTTTGACTGCAATCATCGGATAATTCTTTACTACCTGATGTTGTACTCTTGTTTGGAAACTGTTAAGACTCAAAAGTATTTGGTAATAACTATTGATGATCAGCTGCAATGAGACATCATGTTTCAGCTGTTTGTAAACAACTCTCACTCCATCTGTTTTGGGTAAATTCCCAGACACAGCTTGCCAAGTACAGTTATCAAGATGTTGATTGATTCCATAGTTTTGTCTTGCCTTAATTATGCATTGCCAGCATGGTGCCTGGTTACTCACTCCAGCATCTGCAAAGACTGCTAAATTGGGGAGTCTGCATTGCTGCATCACTGCACAAGTATGATCATGTTTCTGTTCATCGAGCTAGTACAGTCTCAGATTCAGTATCATCTTTATGTGTCATCTATAAACAGTACAGTCCTCCTCAAGGTATGTTTCTTGACCCTCAAATTGAATTTGGTACCAGGCATGATTACTGTAGTAGACATGAGAATTGATGGATTGCTGGAGGCTAACAAAAACTCAGAGACCTTTTCAAAATGCGGCTGGAAAGTTGTGGAATGAACGGTCAGAAGTAGCTACTTCATCTAACTTTCCCACTACAGCTTATGGTGATTTTTTAAAACTGTTTCTTAAAATTAGTTTTTGTAGTTGTGCATATATGTTGTGTGTTTGTATATTCATGCGGCGTTTGTATGTGGTTGTATATTTCTTGTATATGTATGTGTTTGTAAACTGTGTATGTGTATGTTGTATTATTTCATGTGCACGCATGTGTGTGTTCCAGTGTGGAAGAACAGCTAGTCCGAGCACTGGAGTTTAAACTAATAATCAATCAATCAATCCTGCAGTATTTATTGCAAGGGACAACAGCTGCAGCTGGGCTCCCAATAGTGATAAAAGTTTACAATTCTATACCTTCTTTTCCTAATAGCCAAACTGTCCAATTGTCACAATAGTTTGTTTCATTACATTTAACTTTCCTTGCACTTGTACTGTATGAATTCTTTTCTCAATTTATTTTCTTCAGTGTTTAGCAGTTAAGTTATAGAGTAAAACTTAGTATGTGTGTTGTTTAGGGCAAGGATGATATTGACAAAATATCAAATTCACTAATTAGCTTCCATATACTTTTCACTGAGTTACGGTAATGTAGTGACCACACAATGTTATAAGTCCAATTATGTGACTCTTTACCTCATCAATTCTGTATCACTTTCAAGATGTCCTTTTGTGGTGATCGATTCCAACAGCTAACACATTGCAAATTAAGAGCAATATTTTTATTAGATGATAACAAGCAAAAACATTTTTTTTAAATGTTGTAGTTACAGTATATGATGACCACGAGGAATTTGTCTGATATATATGTCCAAGCCTGAGGGCTGCAGGCCCAAGGGCATGAGCATATATATCAGGCGAACCCCAAGTGGCCATGGTATGGTGCAACTCAACAATTATCGACCAGTGAGTCATAAATTAGTCATACATCTTAGAACAGTGAAATTTTTGACATAATTAGATAAACTATCTCCCAATATAGGTTCCAAAAATCAATTCCACAATCAAAACTATACAAAAATAGTGTCGATTATAGCTATGGGCATACGTTCATTGATTATCAACCGTCTCTATCTACATATTAACAACTCACCTATTAATATCAATTATCTATTATCGACATATTACAAGAAATGGAAAAATGCTTTGTTATGAATTTAATAAAGTAATACAACTATGCAAGCAATCTATCATGAGAAGGGCTTACGCCTAAAAAATAAATTGGTGTGAACCTATAGTTAAAGAGTTATGTACACACTAATTTATACTTACAGATTCCACACACATACAGGTCATCATTAACTTGTAAGCACTGGTTGTGAATTAACTTCTTGCACTGTTCGTCAATACACTGAACCCATTCCTTCATCAGCTTCCCAGCACTTGACAAGTCATCCTGGTATAATATAGCACATTTGTTGCTAGAAATTTTCTTGTCTTGTACACCATATCAGGAGTGTAGCCAGGATTTTTTTGAAGGGAGTTCGGATTTAAAGTGGAATGTCTTAAGGGGAAGGCCTGGATGCTTCCCCTAAATCATGCATGTTTGAATGAAAATGATGCATACACAAAATGTGCCCTTAGGCAGTAACATTAAAAGGTGCTGTTTGTGCATCTAACTAGCTAAAACCTACACACTGCTACTTATGCAGCTTATAGAAACTATAAACCTATTGTAAACTAACTAATCTTCACTTCCAGACAGCATACCAACAGCCAACTTCAATTTCCTAGTACACGGAAGCCCTAGTCCCTTAGTTGGCACTACTTCTTTCCAGCTATACATTAGTCCTGGCCGGTCCTCCTGTGGATTGTCAATAACTTCAGACTTGGCCTGTCCAAATCTCGTGTAGCTCCACTAAAACAAAATACTCTACCCAAGCTGGAGCTCATGGCTGCAGCCATAGCAGGCTCGCCTAGGTTCCTTTGTAGCAGACTCACTCAGCCACAACACCATCATTCACTATTGGTCTGATAGCCAGATAGTTCTTTGCTCGCTCCAAAGCAAGAAAAAGCTGAAACCATTTTGTTGAACATAGAGTTAAAGAAATTCTAGCTATCTCATCAACTTGGAGATACTGCCCAACTGCTTATAATCCAGCAGATCTCTTGACTCGTGGATTACCAGCTGAGCAATTGGTTAACTCAACACTGTGGAGACATGGCCCTCCATTGCTATCGTTTCCCACTGAATGACCCACCTGAAATCTTTCAGAAGCCTTACTTGTGCAGGCTAACAGTGTTGAAGAATTTCTGTCATCTTCCAGCATCCACAGCACAACTATATTGCCACCTACCAATGGTATAAACACTTTAATTGATCCTTCTACTTACAGCAGTTACTCCAAGTTACTAGACGTAACTGCTTATGTCCTTCATTTTGCCCACGAAACCAGGCAAAAGTTATTCAAGCTTAAGGGACCTTTAACACCCTCTGAACTGTCCATTGTCAATATTCAGTGGGTATCCAGTACTTAACTTCTGATCAATGCTTTCCAGAGGAAATAAAACAGCCTACATTCGAAAACTCACTCCTCGCAGCCACCACTGGTGAGACAACTTCGACTGTCTCTTGACCACACTGGCCTAATCTGTTGTGGTGGTAGGATCCACAACAGCGTTGAAACTGGGTCGGGTCATCCGGGTCATCCGGGTCACATTTTCTCCGGGTCATCCCGTCCGACCCGGTTTACAAATTATCCGGGTCTGACCGGGATTGTATCACGTGAGAAATGAAATTGTTCGTTTGACGACATGGAAACTTATAAACGCTATCGCGTAACCCTTTCGTGAGCCACGCCCACTTATCACGTTACCAACATACGCTCAGCCACGCCCATTTATTAGTAAGTGCAGTATGTAGCACGAAACTGAGGGTATCTATGGTGAGGGGTAGCTATTGTCAGTAGGTGATGACCTTTTTTTTGTTTGTTTGTTATTTGGTCTTCAACCTACAGCTAGGCTGAAGTTGCAATAGTTACTCAACATGAATCGAATGCTCAAAACGTAGTCTCATTCGCTCGCTCGAGACTAGCCGAAACATAGCTCTTATCGCATGCCTCGACTTTAATTAATCCGGGTCACATCCGGGTCAAATCCGGATTGCTATCCGGGTCAGTGGGTCATTCGGGTCAGCAGTAGTGACCCGGTTTCAACGCTGATCCACAATGCACCACTTTCAGAGTCTGCTAAGCTTCCTATCCTTCTGCCACTGAAGTACCCATCACGTCACTCCTCATGTGGCACACTCAAGACCATGTAGGGATCAGCATGATACTGACTGCTCTCCATCAAACATATTGGGTGCCTCATGCAAGGCAAAGAATCAGAGCTCTGTTGAGGAAGTGTGTGACCTGTAGGAAATTAGCTGGACGACCATACACTGCACCAGATCCTCCACCACTTGTGGGGGCCCGTGTAGAGCAATCCATGCCCTTCGAAGTTACAGGCGTTGACTTCACTGGTGCCTTGTACGTGAGAGGTGAAAGAGAATGTAAGGTGTACATTTGTTCATTTACTTATGCCGTCACATGTGCTGTACACCTAGAGATCGTGACAGACCTCACTGTTGAATGTTTCTTACAAGCCTTTAGGCATTTTAGCAACAGAAAATCCCTACCCCGTCTTGTCCTTTCAGACAATGAGTCAACATTTCTATCTGCTGCTAATGAACTTAAGGCCTTGTTCTCCTCACCCTCACTCACAAGTTCCCTTTCCAAGTCTGGTACAGAATGGAGGTTCATCCCAAAATGTGCTCCCTGGTTTGGGGGGTTTTGGGAGAGGCTTATTGGGTTGACTAAGCTGACCTTGAAGAAGGTCTTGGGTAGGGCATTTACAACCCTTAACAGCCTCCAAACCATCATCATTGAGATAGAGGCCATTCTCAATGAACGCCCCCTTACATATGTCCCTACAGACATCAGTGACCCAGATCCAATCACCCCAGCCCACCTGCTATATGGTAGGAAGATAGTTTGTGTACCGTATCACATGACCCCACAGTACAACCAGTGTGACCCTGACTTTGGAGAGACAGAAGTCCAGTCAAGAGCCAAGAAACAAGCATCCCTGATTCAACACTTTTGGACAAGATGAAAAAGGGAATATTTGACTGAGCTAAGAGAGTTTCATCAAGCTAATGCTCCTAATGTCCAAACTGTGAAACCTGGAGCCATGGTATTAATGCATGATGATACTCCACATATCAATTGGTGTCTTGCTGTTGTGGAAGACACTATGGCCGGAGAAGATGGTTTGATTAGAGCAGCATACATCAGGACCTCTACCGGTAGAACCAATTGTCCGATATCCAAGCTGTATCCTTTAGAAGTAACTGCAGCAGATCCTCTACTCAGACAGCACTCCTCATCTCAGGACACAAATACATTAGATGGTGGTGACCAGACAATGCAACAAGAAGAAAACACTACGGAGAGAAGACCTGCTCGTAAAGCGGCACTCCGGTGTAGACAACAAGTAAGAGAATGGACACAAACCTTATGTGGCCCCCTGGAGGATGTCGAGAACTAGTAACTATGACATCAATATAATCATTACTAGTGAATTTAAAAAATTGTTAATTTAGAAATGGAAGTAGGGATCAAGCCATAAAAACTACTGAAACAAGTGATTTGAATGATGGCAACTATTACAACATAGCTTTGTGGGGAAATCCTTACATTGGCATCTCACCACCTCACCATATATGTTCAATGCCAAAGTAGGAATTTCCCCACAAAGCTATGTTGTAATAGTTGCCATCATTCAAATCACTTGTTTCAGTAGTTTTTATGGCTTGATCCCTACTTCCATTTCTAAATTAACAATTTTTTAAATTCACTAGTTTGTTAACTTTTTTGGTATAGGTATATAGCTATTATTGATCTTTGGCACTGACTGCTCTATTAGAGTATCTCGATCTTGCTGCTTGCTTTATGCAAGCTGCTCAATTACTAAATTGAAAGGCATGCAGGGTTTCTATCTCCTGTTTTCTACAATTAGTTACAGCTGGACCATTAATAATGGGCGTGGTCCACTGATCGTTAAGTACGAGCGCGCGCTCTGATTGATAAGGGCGTGGCAGTGTGTTCTTACTTCACTAGGCTGTTTGATCGCTTTGCAAGTGTTGCTATACAGGCATCTACTTGCCCTTACAGTACGGAATCCGTTATTAGTTTTGTGGCGTCCGAATACGGCTGCTCTAAGGAAAGTGTCGATACGAATTATTAACGCCTCCGTGACTGGAAAAGAAGAAGACGATCGTTAATTGAAGATAAAAGGAAAGGCAAAGCGCAGAAGGCAGACACTCGTCGGAACCCGAAAAGGCACATCCCAGCAGCGAGTTAAATATTGTGGCAAAGAATGGTGATCCTTCGCTGCTTCGTTTGGCCTGTAGCCTTGCGAATGTGGTCAGGCAGGCAGGCAGGCAGGCAGGCAGGCAGGCAGGCTGGCTGGCAGGCAGACAGGCAGGCTGGCCGGCAGGCAGGCTGGCAGGCCGGCAGGCTGGCTGGCAGGCTGGCAAGCAGGCTGGCAGGCTGGCAGGCAGGCTGGCAGGCAGACGAAAATTTCTGTTTTAGCGATATTTTTAGAAATAAAATTCCAGTACTTTTCTAGTCTTTTCCTGATATATAACGCTAGAAATAAAGTTAGAAACTTGAAGACTCTTTAGTAAAAGGTTTATTTGCTGCGTGAGATATTTCTAGGATGATTTTTGAGGGATTGAAATTTGAGGCGCGCGCCAAATCCACCCGGATCCCTACTTAAACAGTACTATCGTACTGTTTGATTTATTAATGTGGTATCATGTGCATGTATTATATAGTTATACAACGGCCACGAGTGCTCTGCCTGATGTAAACGCACGAGCCTGAGGGCCGTTAGGTCCGAAGGCAAGTGCGTTTATACAGGCAGAGCACGAGTGCACGTTGTATAACTGTTATGTACCACTCACCTAATAGGTGGGGAGAGTCTCACAAGCCAGCTGTAACACTTATAAAGGCCAGGTTTCTAACATCGATTGTGGGTAACCAAGCCGGACTTTGCGATGACGTTCCCCCTGCAGTACTGCAGCCACCTGAGATATTGAAAGCTAGTACGCTATGGGTTATATCACTAACCTG